>NC_137969.1:172651264-172827438 GCF_963924665.1 Micromys minutus | reverse complement strand
TTAGATAAGCCCTCCCCTTGCCTTTTAGCTCTTCAGAAAAGCAAACTCCAAGGCTAGGCTGTGTCATGTGTTTCTCTGTTCTGTATTCAACTCTACTCTCCTGGATTTCAAGATCAGCTAAGATCTCTGCACAGGTAGCTGGCACACATATCCCTACAGTGTTTATCATGGAAAGCATTTTGACTATTGTGGGAAACAATACTTTGTAAGCACTGGGGCAAATGATGCTGCATTAAGGGTCCAGAAAGAAGGGAATTAAATAAATGAGCAACAAATTCATTTTCTTTTATCTCTGGAGCATTTTCTAATATCCACACTGGGGGAAAAAGAAGTTAAACAGAGCAGAAGTCTGCTGGTAGAATTGTACTTCAACTCGTGGGGATAATAGCTAGTGATAGAGGCACCAAAACGAGAAGAGAAAGGCCCAAAGGAGGTGGCAAGAAATATACTTTTGCTCTGTGGTTAACATCTGTGCCCATTTAAACACAGGAGCTAGAGAAGGGCTGGAGGAGGAGCTCAGGGCACCTTCCACCTCAAATGAACACCTGGACCATCCAGACCCTAAATGGAACCAGAACATTAAGGCAAAGCCCAAAAGTTAAGAATTGAACCTAATAATAAGTGCCACAGCCCAGAAAGAGGCTGTCAGTGAGACAAGTCTGGTCTAGAAAAGTCTAATATAAAGGTGCATGCCATCAGAATGGCCTGCCCTGAGGCCAGTCTAAAAACAAAATTAAGCTTTTGATTATGTAATTCATGGTTCTAAAATGTGATGGAAGATGAGCATATGAGAGATGGGGAGTGTAACTAATAACCAAAAGAGAATAAAAAACTAAATAAATGAAAACTAAAAAAGTGGGGAAAAGAGCATTGGAAAATAAGAATGCATTAGATGAGTGTAGCAGCAGATTGGATTTGGAAGGACATTTGTAAATCTAGAAGTAATGCCATTGAGAATAGACTAAAGTATCCTCAGAGGGGAGAGCAAACAAAATCAATCATAAGAAATATGTATCAGCATACTCAAAATAATGAATTGAATATTCCAAGTATGGTAAATACTTTCACAACTGATTATTAAGAAATAAAGAAAGTTTACTTGTAAATTTCATATCTGTCACCCCTGCCTTCACAGTTTGGGATGGACACTCTATTCAGGCTCCAGATAGCCAAGACAAAAACAATCCAATCAAAGAATAATGGCTCATTAAGAGAAACACCCCACAGTACTTCTGCTTGCCTCCTTTTACTGAGGGAAGCCAGTTGGAGACTCACTAACAGGAAAAAGCGCGCCAGTCACATCATATTGAGAATACTATGGCTCCAAGTTTCCTTGCTCCAGCTCACCAAAGAGAAGGGAAAGTCAAGGCAGCAAGAGACTTGAGTAGTGACTCCAGACAAGAAGGTGCTACTTACAAAGTAGAGTGTTTGTCTCAGAGAAACAGGTTACCATCCCCACCAGCAGCTGCAGATGGTGGTTTACAGTTCTAGACCTGGGGGGAGACACAGAACAAGATACCCAGAATCTCCCAGCAAAAGGATGACTTTCATTCATTAATGAAATTCAAACTTGCAGCCTTCCTGAGAAAGCCTTGAATGTGTTTATGGTGAGGAATCACAGACAGACTGCTGACCCCAAGAGGGCAAAGTGTTAAGCGAGGGCACTGGTTCTCAACCTGTGGGTCAGGACCCCTTTGGGGGATTGAATGACCCTTGTAAATGGGTTGCCTAAGGCCATCAGAAAACACAGCTATTTACATTATGATTTATAACAGTAGCAATATTATAGTTATAAAATAACCACAAAAATAATTTTATGACTGAGGGTCACCAGAACAGGAGGAACCATATTAAAAGGTCACAGCATTAGGAAGGTAGAGAACCACTGGCCTAGGGCCAGATAGTTTACCAGGTAGAAACAGATAATATCAAGGAGGCTGGTGAGGGTTCTCCTAAAGTCAGAACTAACCAAGTACTGGACTCAAAAGTAGCTATGCTAAGGGAGCCAGAATTAACTAGATAATTAGAGCAGGTTGTATTTCTGAACCATGCTAAAAACAGCAACTAATCAGCAACTAGTGAAAGCTAGCAGTTGGATGTAATTGACATGTAATAGAATATACTATAGTATAGTTAACAGCCATTAACTGAAAGACTTGGGAGAGAATGGTCAAAGAGGGTCACAGGCATCAAGACTAGGCTCACATGTCACAGTTATTAACGATTGTGTATAAGACCTAGAATCATCTAGGAGATCTGCTTTCAGGCATACCTGTTGAGAGACTGTTTAGATCAGGGCATTCTTGTGAGGGATTTAGGAATACTGTAAATACTGATGACACAAAGCCCTGGGCTTCGGTCATAGACTGTATAAACAAAGAGTGAGCTAAGCATAGGCCTTCATCGATCTGTGCTTCCTGATTGTGAGTTAGAGTGACCAGCTGCCTCAAACACATGTCACCGTAATTTTCTTGCCATGAAGAACCTGGAACAGGTGAGTCTGAATAAACCCTTTCTCCTTTAAGCTGCTTTAGTCAGAGTACTTTATCATAGCAGCAGAAAAATAAATCAAATCACAATGAAAAAACAAGGAGAAATGGAGAAGGAGGGCCATGGTACCCCAAGGCTAAACCTCCAATGGAAAACCCAGGTTTCATTTCTACAAAAATCATGAGCAAACAGAAGCAAACTTGGGAGACAGGAAAGAGTCCACTATCCAGATCTGCTAAGCATATTTAAAATATTCAGATTTTAATAAAACTTAATGTGGTGGTTTGAATAGGTTTGGCCCCTGTAGATTCATGTGTCTGGATGCTTGGCCCATGAGGAGTGCCACACCATTAGGAGGTGTGGCCTTGTTGGAGGAAGAATATCATTGTGAAGGTGGACTTTGAGCTATCCTATGCTCAAGTTATGCCCATTATGGAATTCCAATCTCTTTCTGACTTCCTGAGGCAAGACGTAGAACTCTTGGCTACTCCAGCACCATGCCTACTGTGCTTCCTGCCATGATGATAATGAACTAACCCACTGAAATTGTAAGCCAGCCCCAATTTATTGTTTTGTTTTATACAAGTCATGGTCATGATGTCTCTTCACAGTGATAAACCTCAAACTAAGATAGTATATGAAACATGCAAAAGCACTAGAAAATATGACCCTGACCCATGCTGTACATTACAATGCCATTCTGGGCTGGATCGATGGCTCAGCCACTAAGTGCTTGCTGCTCTTACAAAGGATCTGAGCTGTTTCCAGCACCTGTGATGCGTATTTCACAGCTACATGTAACTCCAGCTCTAGAGCTTCTGTGGACACCTGCTTTCCTGTGTACTTGCCCTCAAACACACACACACACACACACACACACACACACACACACACACACACAAGTCCAATTAACTTTTAAAAGTCCATCCTGTTGGTTGGACACCATGACTGTCTTTAGCCACCGAAGACTTAGTAGTGAAGAGAAAGCATAAACCTTGAATACTTATGGAGCCCCTGCAATAGTCTAGAAGTTTCTGTCTGTCCGCTTGTACTCTCTAGTTCCTTTTTACACTGTCTTCCTTCTCTTTTATGAATGCACAGGGTGTTAGTCCAGCTGTGTTTGTGTGGGTACATATGTGTGATGTAGCTGGTCTTCTTAGAGACACCTAGTATCACTCTTTCCCTGCCTTAGACTACATGCTGGAATGTCTTTAAAGCATAGTCTCAAACTTCAAGCTCTAGTTTTAACATTATTGCATTATCTAAAGGCCATTATTCATTGCTTTTATCCATTTTGTTCCCCCTATGTTAAACACGTTCCCTAACCTATTGTGCATGCCTCTTGTTAAGGCAGAAATCAGAGCGCTGTCAAGTGGGAATTAGGTTAGAAGATTGTAAAAACACAGGCACCAGGAATAATCCTTTAAACACTCAGATTTATCACAGGTATTAAAGTAACAATAACTTGATCTTTCATAGGCACTCGTGATTTGTAACATTCATCTTCATAATTATCTCATAACACAGCATGCCCATTTGCATTTATGGATGGCAGGACCAAAATTGTAGGTGACCTCCCCAAAGTGCACATCTCAGGATGATTATGCCTGCCATTCATCTGAACCATGTTTGTGGTGCCTTGCTCTTCTCCATCCTGGAGCAGCAGGCCTGCTTCCTTCATGATTGCTGATTGTTTACTTAGAGTCAGGCGTTGTTTCTGTAGCCCGTGGCAGGGAGTTGTGGGGAGCTCTGCAGAGCTCTCTACCACTGATATACCTATGCATATTCCCAGTCACCACTTTAGGAGCTACACTTGAGGACCCTGATCCTCATTTCCCTTTCCTGACCCACTAGAATATGTAATCCCATCGATTACAAGTCCCCAAATTATCTTGCTGGTAGCAAACAGAGCCCCTCCACAGAGCTTGCTGTATTATGATGGTAGCTAGCATGGGACAAAGTGACTTCAGAAAGAAAGAATCCCAGTAAACATTTTGTCACCTAATGCCAGGGTTCAGAGGATGTCATACATCTCAGACACAAGGAAGTGTGATTGGTGGTATCACTGAGCAGAGAGTTTTCAAAAATCTAACAACTGAGAGGATTATGTTTAACACCAGAGTTGCAGCTAAGGAGGATGTGACATCACACTAGTGAGAAAGAGAGAAGCCTAGCAGCAGCAGGAACAGCAGCAATGTGGCATGGAATAGTCCCAACAAAGGATCTTTACATTATCTTCAATGTTGTCCTCTTCCAGCATGGAAAGCTGTGCTCGCCTCTGCTGCCTTCCTTTCACCCTCCCATTTCCTTCATAAGCACCTCCCATGCCTGTCTCTCTTCCCAGGGATAATATACACTCCTTGGTGTAATTACAGGTCCTACACAATATGCCCTGTGAGGCTCTTCTGACCCAGTGAAATATGGAAGCAGGAAGCACCTGCTGAGTTAGAATTTCCAGAACACTTATGCCCTTGATGCCTCCGTAGCCTACCTCCCCCCATACACACACCTTAGCACCCCCCAAAGGTAGCAAAGCTCTAGAACAATAGCAGATACTCACTTCTGAATGAGTATAAACAGTTCCACAGTGGAGGACAGATCTGGACCAAGGGGCAGAGTTTTCTCAGTCTCCCCATTTCTCTATTGTCTTACCCCAGATCCTTTTCAGGACAGGTGTCAGAAAAGTGGTAACTTTTGGTAACTGCTTGGGATAGAGTGAAGCCAAAACTCAGAAACCTGGTCTGCAGCATCATACAAAGACAAACCTGGACCACCATTGCCTGTGACTTTGAGACACTCCCAGAAAAAAAATTGTTTCTGAAGGTCAGAGAGAACCCAGCAATGTTGTTAGTTTGCAGATTGGATGATGTTCGTGTAACTGATAAGGTAGGCATTATAACATATATTATACTTTATAATTTACAATCTTTGTGCACGGTCTTACTTAAACTCTATAGCAAATGAGAGGAAAAGAGCACAGAAAGTTTGGCATGGCCCAGTTATCTGTGGCTCAGAAGCAATCATTTTAAAGAGGAATCATTTTGTAACTTCTTAGAAGTTCTGCATCCAACAAGACACAGCAGGGTGGGGAAATCTGCAGTGTGTCCTTGGGAAAACTGGTGAAAGATACTTTCAGAGAGCAACATCAACGTGCCTGGAGGGGGCTGCAAATAGTGGGTACAAAGTGGAGGTAATTTAAGTGTAATAAGAACAATTCAACAAGAACAGCCAATCACTGGCACCTGAACTAAGACCCTGACCCTCTCCGTAACTCAGTGAGAAGAACCTGAACTCCAGATAGTTGTAGCTAAAACACAGGTTATCCCCCATGCTAATTAGAAGTCCATCCTCTCGAGAGGGCCAACCTGTCATACTGGCCCTCCATGACTTTGATAACAAATAAATCTAGGAACTGGGCTATTGCTCCATGGTAGCATTCCTGAGTCCCTAGGTTCGATCCCTGATACTGGAGAGACTTTAGGAGAGGTAAGGGTAGAGTGAAGAGAACATAAAATACCAAAGGCAAGGGAAGCTCACGGGTGTGAGATCTTGAGATATATTCTCCCTTCTGATCTGGCCTCTGATCCTTTGGGGAATGGAGCCTCATGTGAGTTCAGGCAAACTCACATGTCCAAACTACCAGTGACACCCACATCAAATGCTGTTTTAAATCAGTAAGAAAGAGCCCTACTGTCATTCCTCTACACAACTCTGGAGGTGCAGATCACGGAATTTGACTTGGAAAGCAAGAAGGAGACACAAAATTAAGAAGTTCAAATCCATTTCCCAAAGACTTCATTGTAGAAAAACCAAGCTTCTGGGTGAGCTGACTTAGAAACATACACAGGTACATTTTTATCTTTGCACAATGCCAGACTGTGTGCCTGTGTATGTGTGTGTATGTGTGTGTGTGTGTGTGTGTGTGTGTGTGTGTGTGTGTGTGTGTGTGTATTTCCCCATGTATGTGTGAACATCAGAGGACAATTTGTGAAAGTGTCTTCTTTCCTTCTGTCATGTGTGGGTCCTAGGGACTGAACTTAGGTCATCAAGCTTGGTGGCAGGTGCCTTTGCCTGCTAAGCCATCTCACCAAATGGATGGCTATTACTTATTTTACCAGATATTCCTGGCCACCAGCAGATTGTTTTTCTTTAAGTCTTAATTAATTATAGCAATGTGGCAAAGAAAGAACTAAAGTTGTGGCAGTGATCACAGGGTTCACCCTGAAGGAAAAAACAGAGAGCCACACAGAGGCAAAGAGAGTCCCCAGGTTATATATCCGCATGAGCATGGCAGACAATTGTTCTCCTGTAGGACTGTCAGAGTGCAGAGCTGGCTCAAGCTGGACTCAGGGGCTCCCGAATAATGTTAGTTCCAGTGGGACAAATACAGGAGTTTGTCACCTGTCAATCCTGTGATGTGTACATTAGAAAGTTTGGGAACAGTGTCCTCATTATGGGCCAATGAGTACCTTTCCATCCCATGACTAGGTGACCTTTGAGGGACTTGCCTCACTCTTTGGTCTTCTATCAGTAAGTTCACGGTTCTGTTTTTCTCTCATTCCGTTTTGATATGTTCCTGTGTCCTTGTGTTCCTTGCTTAATTTATAATGTTCATAAGTGACAACATTTTATTTGCATAAATAAATAACTTACCAGCTTGTGCCTCAGGGTATGTGCTGAACATATGTTGGTTGTTGACTTGTGTAAAGATGATGCAGAGTCATTCTGCCTTTGTGTTTCTGTTCAAAAATGTCCAACTGCTGCTTGAAGAGATGGAGTGGAGTCACTTGGGGTTAATTGTTGTTCTTTGTGATGCAGAGTAACTGTGTAGGCATTACCTGGTTCCCCAAAATAGACTCTATACCTCACAGAGATTTATACTAAGACATAAGATTTTGTTTCGTCTTGTTTGTTGTTTGTTTGTTTGTTTTTCTGAAAAGAACTCAAAGGACACTTTCTAGGGCAGCAGGAAACTTGGCCCCCAGGTGGTTGTGCTGTGTGTGGAGTGGCTTAAAATGTCGGAGGAAATCATCCGCAAGGACAGGTATTGTGATTTCCAGTTGACTCTGCTTCTTTTGCTTCGTGCTTTAGATGTGAGCACTGACCTTCCTGCTCCGGCAGCCATGCCAGCCAGCCTCGGTGCTACCGATCCACCACTATGGATGCTAGCCCCTCTGAAACTGTAAGCCCAAACAAACCATCCCTTCTCTCCGTTGCTCTTTGGTCACAGAGTTTTATTTTAGCAACAGAAAGTAAATAATATTCCAGGTAATAGAATTCATTTGGCAGAGATAAGGACTGTTCTCGGCTGATAACTAGAATTCTTAAGAGCAACTGGGGAAAATCCAAAAATGACAAATCAGAGGCTTTGGCAGCAAAAGCAACAAATATGTACTTATTGTCCTTTCTTTCTTCATGCAATTTTAAACATAATATTTTAATAATTCATGATTTGACCTTTAATAACTACAGGTATTACACATATAACAATAATGTTGGAAAGAAATGAAACAGAAAGGAGATGGGTCAGTATGATTCTGCTGTGTATTTTAGAGACAGCATTTGCATAAACCTGAAGGAGTTCCTGATAAACTGGGATGTCTATGGTAAGGACTAGGGTACTAACTCACTATGGAATTATCCTAACAGTAAAAATATGAATAAACAAGCTAAAAACAATGGAGAATAGATGGGCAAAAAATAGTATGAGACATATAAAAAACAAAAGAACACAGCATACATAAGCCACTTTTATTAAGCAAGGACTATGACTGAATAAAATAATCCCAGTAAAAGTAAGCATGCCCAAGAGTGTGGTAAAGAAAAAGAAAAGAAGCATCCCGTCTATGAGGGATACAACTAGATTAGAAAACAAGAAAATCGAGAGAAAAGGGAGATGACACATACCATGAGGGATAGAAACACTCACATTCACATCAAATAAAATTGATTTAGTAAAAACATTGCCATAGCTTAATGTATAATACGTGATGATTGAAAGGTTAAGAAGAAAAAATGGCAGTCATTAATTTATTCATCATAATCAAGGCACCAAAAGGAATGAAGCCAGTGTTGAGAGTATTGAAGTGTCAAATAAGTGTCTCAAGAGTCAAGTTGGAACCTCAGCTCCACAGAGCCAGTCATGGACAGATGACCTGAGCACATCAGGCAGGGGATATAAAATTTTAACGTTTTCCTACGCAAACTAAGTCCAACAAACCTATAAAATGCTGTAACAGAGACCATCCAAACACAGATTCTTCCCAATGCACATAAAATCTGTCTAATATGAGCTATAAGAAAAAAAATATGTGCAAATTTGTTCTCTAACCACACAAGGTATGAGAACAGAAGCCTGGACAAAAAAAAAAAAAAAAAAAAACTTAGATGGCTCACATATATAAGCAAATTAAACAAAAAAAATTATCCTAGATAATCAATGTTTCAGGAGATAAATCACAAAGAAATGTTGAACGTATTTTGAGAAGAGTACAAAAGATGATGTAAGATATCATATCTTGCAGGAGACAGGAAAACCATTGATTAGCGGAAAATGTATACATTTTGTAAATAAGAAAGACCCCAAGTTACTAAGATTACCTTCCACCTTTAGCTTCCTCAAGAAGTACTTGCCAAAGATTTGATAAAAATAATAGCAAAATGAATCAGAAAAAGCAGAAGGAGCAAAAGCAGTAAAGATTAAACATAAATCTATATAATACACATGAAGAAATCAGTGAGTAGTAAAAAAATATATGAGACAAAACAAAATGGCAAGGCAATGGCTCTGAAGCACACACAGGGTGGTAAATACAGCGAGGGTCTCTTGTCAGGTGCTCTGTGTCTGTGGAGGCAAAGAACGAGGATCCTTAGAATCACTAGCAAGTCAGGCTGTGAGGGCCGAGGTCAGTGAGAAACCCTGCCTCAAAACGTAAAAGGAAAAGTAATTTTTAAAGGTCCATCTTCAACCATTACACATACATACATGCATACACATGAACATGTACACATATGTACACATACACACACACATTTCTAAGATAGTAAAGTTCTAAGTATCTTACCATGAAAGACCTTTGTCTGCTTGAGATAAGGGGTATGTTGCTTGGCATCAGTGTTCTGTGTTATATTCATCAATCACGATACCACTTTATTTTTTTTATAAAACAGAGAGTTATAAATTATGAATTTATAATAAGAGACTTTTTTTTAAACAACCAACAGAATTAGCACATATTTGTGAGACATACGAAGGAACAAATACAGAAGACTTAAAATACTAAAAGCAGACATGAAAAGGGGGGATACTTGGAGATAAAAGAGAATGAAGATGGAATCTGGTGAGCACACCACGAAAATAAATTAAGATAAAGTAGATCAAATGGACAAATTCCTAGAAAGACGCAAACTACCAAAACTGGCTCAAAAAGAAATAGGCCATCTGGAAACCCCTATAATAAGTGTTCAGACTGAGTTAGCAATCCAAAAACTACCCACAAAGCAAGCTCAGGCCCAGATGGCGCACTGCTAAATCCTAACACCAGCTCCTTGCAGACTCTCCTAAAAAGCAGCCAACAGAAGAACATTTCCCAACTTTATCTATGAGAGGAGAATGTTCCTGAGAGCAAAACTAGAAACACACACACACAGACACACACACACACACACACACACACACACACACACACACACACACACACACATCAGAAGCAAAGAAAGCTCCATGGCATTATTTCTTATGAATATGGATTGATAGCAGTCTCAAAACTTAGTAACAAATGAAATTCAGCAATAAGTGGGGAAAAAAAAAACCTTAGGACCAAATGAGATTTTTTCCCCCCTCGAGGAAGTGACGCCTGACGTCTTTACAGTAGCCGATGGTCACTTAATACAATATCTGTGTGTGGTGTGTAATTGTTGGTTTAGACTTTCATCTTGATACAGCCTACCTAGATTTATCTGGGAAGTTCAGTTCAGCTGAGTAATGACCTAGAGCAGTGAACCTGTGTCAGGTCTATAGTAACCTACATCACCTCAAGGCTGGGTTTTGAACTGTGTAAGGGTGAGGAGAGGTAAGTGGGCACATGCAGAAAGCAAGACATCACATGCCATCCCCTTTATCTTTATTGTGCATATGATGAAATGAGTTCTTGCCTCGACCTTCCCCAGAGGATGATGACCTGCTACCTGAGACCATAGCCAAATAAATCTGTTCCTCTTCTAAGCTGTTTTATGTCAGGCTGTTTTGATCAGAGTGATAGAAATAATGCTGAGAACCCACATCAGTAATGTTAATATGTCAGACAAGGGCCACAGGGTTCCTACAGTTAAACACAGAAGGAAAAAAGACAGACAAGATTCAGTTCTCTATAATGACAAGACAAGGACACCCACGAAGGTACAGCTGACAGGGAGCTTTCTAAATCCCGCTGACAGGTCCAAAAATATCCCGACTCTCGTCAATCTGAATGTTGTAAAACTGGGGGATTCTGCTGTTGTTGTTAGCTAGTTTGTTTGTTTCCTGTTATTGTTGTTTAAACCAAAAAGAAGGAATGAGAGAGAAGCAGCAGCCCTATGCCTCCCTGCAGACATACTAGCCTAACTGGATTCTTGTGTAAGTGAAGAAATAAAAGCAGCCAACACCAAAGGGAATGCTTCAATATCTACATACAAAGCTATATCGGTCCAAAAACTGGCATGGTCATATAAAAACACTAATAAACAAACGAAACAAATTATAGGGCGGGTAATAAACTAACTGAGTCCAAAGATGTGACTAAGACAATAATTCCACTTATAAAAGCATGGAAAAGAGTAAAATACATTGAAATAAACTTTAAAGCAAGAAAAATTATTAATGAAGAAATTAAGTCTCTAAATCCACAGCCACTCTTTGTGCTAATTGCTGAGATAATCTAATATTGTTAAGACAGTGGGACATCCCAAGAAGTGCTAGAAACTCAACACATGCTCTAGTGTATATCTCTAGATAGTTTCTGTGTAAAATGTCACTGTAATATTCTACATTCAGATGGAAGGAAAAGAGAGACACAGCAATGCAGACACAAACACACAGAGAAAAACACACACAACTATACACAGACACACAAACATGCATACGGATACACATACACACTAATATACATGCACATACACACACACACAATCATGGGATGCTGAACAAGAAGAAAATGAGAGACTAAGTAACAGTAACGGGGCAGTATATTGATGATGGTGTAAGAACTAATACATACATTGCCACAACAGTCAAGAGAATCCAAAAACAAGCCACACACATATGGCCAACTCACTTTTGCTAAGCAGAACAAGATCCCTCAGTTGAGAAAGATAAATCTTTTCAACAAATAAGAGAATGAGATTAGACCATGACTCACTCCTCAGGTGATAAAGATGCTCAAAATGGATCCCAGAATGTACAAAAGAGATATAAAACCATTAGAAAAAATGGGGTAGGAGGCATTCCATCGCTTTGCATTAGGTGACATATTCTTAAAAATGACATTGAGCCATGGTCAAAATAAGGAAGGTTAATAAACTATACACCATCAAAACTTGCATTTCAAAATGCGACCACATCAGAAAAAATAAAATGACAACCCACAGAATGGGAGTGAATATTTGCCAAAATTATATTAATAAGGAAATTAGAATATGAAAAACTGATATTACAGCTAAAAAAGAGACAACACAAAAATTCAGCAGAGAATTCCAATAGATGGCTCCCTGAGGGAAATACACATATGTCTCATGACATTTGAAAAAACACTCAGTGTTGTTCACCATAAAGAAAGTGCAAATTAATTCCCCAGTGATAAGCTACCTCACATCTACAAGGATGACTAGACTAAACAAGTGACAATGGGGACCAGAGTCCTCAGATGTTGCTAGAGGAACAGAAGAAAGTGAGATTTATGTAGAAACTTTCTGGCTTCAAATACAAGTTATTGAAAGATCCATAAATTAAAGCCTGGGTTTCATCCAAAGGCTGTTAAAACAAGTGACTGCCTGACAACCCATACAAATGTCTGCAGTAGCATTAGTGGGATCAGTCAAAATATATAAGTAAGTCACACACTCATCAAATGACATGGATGGACAAAACAAAATGTCCACACAAAGTAAAGACACCCAGTACTAAAATGAACAATAAACAAAAAACAAAACAAGAACAAAAACAAAACAAAAGAAAAACCCAAAAGACTCTACAATATGAGTAATGGTTAGAAATGTTGCACACAGGCATAGAGTGTTTATAAGAAACTTCCAGCATATACTAACCTATTGATACAGAAATTAGATTTGACAGTAATAAATGATATGTGGGCTATTGTTGGACACATGGACACATGGATTTCTCTTTGAAGTGACAGACTATTCCTAGACTGATTGAGAGGATGCATGTATGTACAGATGATGCATGTATGAATATCCTGGGAAGCACACTGTGTACCACACTGTCCACCACACTGTCCCTAGTATTTGGTTTGTTGTTGTTTGTGTTTTTAAAAGTCACGGGGCACCAATGTTGTTAAAAGATGATGTCCTTCGGCACCAATGTTAGGAAAAGGATGAAGTGGGGGGGGGGTATGGCCCATGGAGGTTCAGCAAGGCTGGGGGCAAGGGAGATGCCTCTGGGGGCCCATGTTGGGAATCTCTTCCCCCTGAGGGACCAGCCACACAATGGTATAGAACAGAATAGAGTTTATTCAGGTCACAGTAGAGTTAAGAGTGTAGTACAGGTAGAGAGAGAGAGAGAGAGAGAGAGAGAGAGAGAGAGAGAGAGAGAGAAGAATAGAGGAGTAGAGAAGAGGCTGACCATGAGCACATGAAGGGAGAGGGGGGAAGGGAAGGGGAAGAGAAGGGGTAAGGGAGGAGAGCAAGCCTGCAAGAGTGCAAGAAAGGAGAGACAAGAGAGAAAAGAAGGGGTAAGCAGCCCCTTTTATAGTGTCAGGTCACTGGGGTGGAGCATACCTGGCTGTTACCAGGTAACTGAGGGGTGGGGTTTACAGAATCCCAACAGTTTTTTTTTTTTTTTTTTTTTTTTTTTTTTTACTTTTTAAAAGATAAACGGTCTCACTGTGTAGTCCTAGATGCCATGGCATTCTCTTTGTACACCAAGATGAGCTTGAACTACCTAGGGTGTCCTGTCTCTGACCTGAGTGCTAGGATTAAAGGCATGTGACACCATGCCAGGCATTGGATATTCCATCTACATGAACTGATTGTATAGTGGCTAGAGTGTGTCGGCATCAAATTTTAAAGTTATTTTTAGCTTGATTTCAAAGTTATTTGAAGCTCGGACCCTGCTGCCTACCAACTAATTAGCATGTTAGATAGGTATTTTGCCAAAGGCTTTTCATATGATAGCCAGAGGTAGCTAAGTCTTCAGAGATTTGTCCTCCTTCAGAGATAGGTTATCAGCCATATGGACCTATCAATGTGGAAGGAGGAAACCACTGCCCAGACAAGTTTGTATCATTATGGATGGAATGTTATGTTTCCTGACTGCAAGGAATTTCCAGGACCTCTCAATGTCCCTTCTATGTTCCTAGGCAGGAAATAAACTAAATTAAATTGAATCAAAGTTTATGCTAACACATGGGGAAAGGAAGAGATGTCCAAAACATGATACATCTTTAATAGTATTAATGACAATTCTTGTACTATTTGGGGAGGGGTGGCTTTGAGGAAGACATGAGTATAGAAAAGGTAAGAAAACTAAACAAAAGCAACGATTGCCCTGCACACATTGCAATTAAGGGTGCATTGCTGGAGACATAGTGGCTCATATGTGTAGTCTTAACCACAGGGAAAGCTGAGGCAGTGTTTGTCCTGAGTTTCAGACCAGCTTGGCCTAAATAAGAGATCCTGTCTCCAAAAAATCAGAGAGAAGAGGGGAAAAAGAAAATAGGAGAGCTAGGGAAGAAAGAAAAAAGGGGCAGAGAGTAATGAGGGTAAGAATGAGAAAAAGGAAGAAAAATTCATCTAACAACCCCATTGAACTGTAGCACTTAAAAGGTGGTAAATTAATTACAGGACAAAATCCAGGAAACTCAGAAATACATCCTGGCTGGGCTGCAGCAAGAGATGCCTCAGTGGTCTAGTCTATAGTTATTCCCTTCACAGGAATGAACATGAGAACTGCAAACAGAAGCATCTTAAGTATGCATGGTGCACTGTGGAGTCCCCGCCCCTGCAGCACTGGCCAGGGAAAGGTACAGCTTTCACAGGGGAGCATCAAGTACTGGCTTTCTCATCCACAAAGTTTCTCCCTACCGTTGGTACGTGGCAATTTTTCTGGTGAAAGGAAATGTCAGATACTTTTACATGCTTTACCCGGAGGCTTCTCTATTCTGCTGGTTAACACAAGCTGCTGGTTTTCTCTCAGGTAGGGAACTCATACCATTTACAAGCAAGAAGAGAGATGCCCAGACAGCTCAGAGGATAAGGTGTTTGCTGCTAAGCATGATGACTTGAGTTTGACCTCCAGTACCGACATTAGGGGGAGAGACCTGACTCCAACAGGTTGTCCTATGACCTCTAAACTAGAGCACACCGACGCATGCACATACTCTCACACACATATACATACTAAACAATCATTTGAAAGGCTTAAGAAATAAAAATATCGAGAAAGACTTGTAACTAAGGTTTAAGAGATTAGAATTTAGAGTAGCCTTTTGACTCCTGGGTGAAAATGGTCACGTTGGTCATGTTGAAACTCAGTTGGACAGACAGTTCATGGACAGACATGACACACGTGCCAACTCCTCATCCACACCCATCCCATATGCCACATGCTTCTGTGAACAATGGTACAGGGTTAGGAAAGAGGACCTGAGTCAGTGATCAAGAGCCCGTACTGCTCTCCCGAGGACCTGAGTTCAAACCCCAACATCCACATCAGGCTCTCATAACTGGAACGCCAGCTCCAGGTGATCTGAAACCCTCTGTGGATGCTGCAGGCGCTTGCAGTCATGAACATACATGCATATAATTAAAAGTTGGCATAGCAACAAAACAGTTGTATTGTTACTACCATGTATTCGGCACATGGCCTGTGACAGGCTCTAAGCATATTATTTTGTTGAAACAAGGCAACAGTGTCTGTGGCAAAGTTTAGAACATTGTATTTCCACGCAGATCAGACCTGCTTGGCAAGGAGGACTTTCTCCTTCCCAAGATAACCCCACCACAGCACTGAGCATCACACTGGACTCCATCATGCAGCCAACCACAAACACAAAGCCAACATGTTTTTTAGCCCTCCTGATGTGAGCTGAGCCTTGTTTCTAAGCATGTGTAGCCCTTCCCATGAGGTCCATTTATGAGTAGCCTGGTAGAGCTTCCATGGGACTCAGCTCAGGGTTTCTTTTTTGGTGTTTTGTTTGGTTGTTGGTTTGTGTTTTTTGTCTCTCCTTAGTTCTCACTGAGGTGTTCACACTTGGAGCTGCATTTCTGAATTAAATTAAACTGTGTCCTTTGACAGGAACCAGGGAAAGACCTCGGCAGATTAGGGAATAAGTGAGCTATTTATTCTGTGAGCTGAGAGAAAAATTTATCTGATTTTCTACCTCATGTCAACAGACTGAAATACACAGAAGCAAGTCAAGCGCCATTTATAGCTCATGTCCTTAGAATGCTCCTGACTCAAAGAACCCACTGCGTCCACCAAAGGACTCTGGACACAGTGCCTGCATTTCTGTTTTAACTCACACTCATCTGGCAAAGCTATCTGAGCTTTATTCCCAGGATGGGAAGTCCGTCTAAGAGCTCCTTTTCTTCTAGAAGAGCCATGCTCCAGTCACACAGAAACCGTGCCACACTCAGAATGCAGTGTCCACAGAGCAATGTGCTAGAGGCCAAGAGGGGCTGTGAGGAGAGCAAAGGAAACCCTTCTCTCCACTCTCCTCATACACACGGATCTTCTAAGTTCCTCCACGAGTATTTCAGACTATTAACACACGTTCTTCAAGTTTAAAGTACATTCTTTGAAAATGCAGCCCAAGAAATTGCACGCCGAACCTCAGAAGCACATTTTCAGTTGATTTCTACTTGAGCACACAGTTTCTCCCTCAAGGAAACAAAGATAAAAGATGGTGACGGTAAATTTACAGCAAGGCCCTAACGAACACAGCTGGAGTCAATTATGAGTCTTCACAAAGAGTTTACATTCATAGTTGAGGTCAGTATAAAGTAGAAAATAGCAAATTCTACGTTTAATAAGCCTTGAGGAATCCAGAAGTACCATCGGGATTTTAAATTTGATTTGCACTTTGTAATTTTAAGTATATACATCTTTTCCACAAAGGAATTGTTTGAAACTATTCCTAAGGAGATGGAAACTAATGGCCACTCACCCTAGACAGAGCATCAATAACAGACCCCCACGTTTCGCAGAGTGGTTTAAGGGTATCTACTACATCTATGGGTGAAGGGTTACTTTCAGTATCAGGCATGACTCAATAGAGCTGCATCCCCAAAATCTCACCCCAACCTGGATGTTGGACCGTGAAAGCCAGACCCCTAGTCATCACTGTAGAAGTAGGAGGCAGTTCAGCAGGTCAGAGTGTCTCTTGGGTTCCTCTGAGAAGCCCAGCTAGTTTGAGCCCAACACTCAGCAATCCTCCTAAGCTTGGAGAGGGATGACCTATTGAATTGGCCAGTTTAGGGAACTTCCTAAACCTGTAGTGGTGTTTACTTCCTGAATTCTAAGGACTTTCCCTCCACAATAAAATGTTTCATCTCAGAGGAAATTGCTAAATAACAAGAAGTTAAGGGGATTTAAAATATTTCACTGAAGTATTGCTGCCACATCAGAGTCAAGAAGAATTTAAACAACCCTCACCCTGCCCAACACAAACTCTGAACCAGCACAGGATCCTGACAGAGGAAGATAAATTCACACGATGAGCCTGCAGAGCACCTACGACACACCAGGGGCTGTAGGTGTGGAAGAATGGCCTGACTTCATCCCTGACTTCACGTTGCATATAAATTTGGGGGTGGGTGGACTAGTCATAAAACGGACATGATAGATGAGCTGAAATGCAATCGATGATTTTTGGAGACATGAGCACAGAGAAATTCACTTGGTGAGGTAGGGGACTGATGGAAATCATCAGCGAGAACAGGAAGGAGGCCCTGGGAAGACACTCTTCCAGCCAGTTCCTGGAAAGTCTCTGCAGAGAGGAGGAAATGAAAGACTCGTAGAAGGAGAGCTACTGGACATGCCTGGAGAAATCCAACCACCTGCCCAGTGGGAAATAGTAATCCTTAAGGTGGAAGATCCGGACTTTGGCTGTTGAAACAAGCTTGTAGATGGGCCTTGTGTGTGTATGTTTGTGTGTGTGTGTGTGTGTGTGTGTCTGTCTGTCTGTCTGTCTATCTGTCTGTCCACTTACATACTCATTTGAACTGGAAGCCTTGACAAAAGAGTAGCCCCCTGTCCACATCTACTTGTCTCATTTAAAAGGAATTAAACATCTTCTCCAGTCACTTCCCACATGTAATAATTAACAAGACAACACTTCCACCCAGGATGTCCAACCCTGAGCAGTGCATTCCTAATGTCAATTCTGGAAAAGTGAGAGAAAAGGAACTCTGCCAGGACTATGTTGGTGGGGGTGGGGCCCTGGGGCTAGGGGTGGGGTCATGTTTAGCTCTCCAGATAGAGCATGTGCCAGAGGGTACCCTTTCTTTGAACTCCCCCTTCAGAATCACTTGAAATTTGTTCCCGCAGATAGACTGAGAAGTTACCTGAATGGATTTTCTTCCTCAGTCTGCAAGTTAATGTGGCATCTTGAACTCTGCAGCCTGTTACTTCTGATAACCCGGAGGCTTCTGCATCTCTCACTGTGGTAACCAGTTCCACCGTCCTTCCCTCATATTTCACCAAAGAGATGTTTAGTTGTTCCTTTTGCAAGTAGAATAAAACATAATGCCTATATATCAGTCTATCTCTAATTTTTGGTCATTAATAACTTGGAAGTGTGTATTTAATTTGAAAAGAGAAAACAGGTTGACATTTAATTTATATGCCTTCGTTGTCTATAATATTTTTAAAAATTACTTTTTTTTCCATTTGAAATTTAATGAAGTCTTGAATCCTGTAAAATTCAAGGTCAGGTGTCATGTTCATGCTCATAAATGTTCCCTGCCTTGGTCCTGATTCCTTAAAATGAGGTTGAGAGATGGCATAGTTCAGGTAGCATATTTTCCTAGATGTATGTGACTCAGTGACATTCATCACTGTATTCTGCTCCTCTGACCCCTCCCCCCTTGAAAGGATTAACAATTCTATGAAGGGTGTTGATAGTTGAATTTAAATCACTTGGACATTTTCTTTCCAGGACAGTTCTTATTGTAGCTCAAAGTATTCACAGCTGGTAAGACTGATGCTTGTTTTATTCGCTGGACAGGATACATAACATCTTCTAGCATTCTGAAAGCTAGACAGTATGAGTGAAGCTTCTGAGTGAGTACCAACTTGATTCCATAACTTTTTATGACTTAAGTATGTGGGTCTTACTGTCAAGTTCTGGAAAGCATCCAAGAACATTGGCAGTAGCCTTTAATGTCTGGGGTCACTGGCCAACAACTCCAAAAATGGTAACCCACACCTGCCCCTGAGCTCTCTGTCAACCTGTGGGGTATGTGTGTATGTGTGTGTTAACCTGTGGGGTATGTATGTGTGTCTGTTTGCCTGTACATATTCATGCGCAGGGTCAGAGATGAGTCTGTTAAGGCTATCATCTGAACAGAGAGAGCTACTCCTGGATTCTCAGGCTCCCCAGCACACAGATGGCCATCACTGAAACATCGACCACTTACAATATAAGCCAATCTAATAAACCCTGTTTATAATAATATACATAGCCATTGCTAAAACAGCTACCACTTACAATAGAAGCCAATCTACTATAAACTATCACAATATAAGCCAATCTAATAACTCCTTTCTATAATAATACTCATACTCTACTGCCTCCATCCCTCTTGAATACTTTGCCTTATACATGATAGTATCCAGGTTAGAAGTGGTGCACAAAAGGAAGGGCTCTCAGATAACGGGTGCGTTCAGCTCTTGACTTCACCACTTGAAACTGAGCGTGAGCTCTGGGCTTCAAGACTCTCAAATGAAACAGAAGATTCTGCCCCAAGTCCACCAAAACCACCCTCTGTTTTGGCAGTTTTTAGTAGCAGGTGATCTGACTTTCCTGTCCTGGGTCAGGCCACAGATGAGAAGTATCTGCATTACTAAAACAAGACCAAAAGAGGGGCTGGGGACCTGTGTGTGCACCGTGATGCGACAGGACTTCAGTTCTGACTCTAAGGCTTCTCCAGGTCCGTATGTGCCTCTTGAGCTCTCATTGCCTGAAGTCAGTCACTGCAGATTTAAATTCTGAGTGCTCGGTTCAAAGCACACTTACGTTCTGTATAAATCCCCTCACTGCCATATATTGAGTTCACAGAACTTGGGGGAGGGGGGTCAGCTTGTCTGGCTGCCGTGTTAAACTGAAAGGGTAGGAAAACTTTTTCTTGTGTATCATTTTTACTGTTTGACCCCGTCTTTGTGCTTCCATGCAGTTTGGGCCTTGAACCATTGTGAGGCAGGAGCAGAGTGTGGAGTAAGGCTCATGCGTGAATTCCACGGTCCTCCTACCAGGTGGGATGTCTGGCTTGTGCTGTTTTCACCCCCTGGGATGGCAATAACAGAGCCTGGGTCTAAGGAAGATGGAGCAAAAAACATGTTTGCTCCGACCAGTAGAAAGATGAGCGTGCTTAAAGCACAGTGGTCCCATGGGTTGATTTGATTTTTGTTCTTTCTTTCTTATTATTCATTTATTTATTTATTCACTCATTTATTTGCTTGTTTGTTTGTTTATGTACTGGGAAACTGAACAAAAGGCTTGGCCCATATGAAAGAGAACTGTTCCCTAGTTCTGTTTTGTTTGTTTGTTTGGACTGTTTTTGTGGGGGAGAGTGAGAAGAGGTTAGCCCATTTACTAAATATTCCAGACTGGGCCAGAACTCACTACCTGCCTGCCTCAGTGTCTCAAATTCTAGGATTACAGGTATGTGTCAATGCATGTGGCTCAATAGATCATTGCATCTTTACTTTCAGTTACCTATATGGTAGCGCATGCATTCAGAAGCTTATAGCCCTCACACTCACCCAGCTGGGTTTAAGCTTCTTGCTAGTGATAGACAGTATGAGTGCCGGGCAACTAACGGTTAGCCAAAGACCATTTACCTTACCATCTTCCATTATCAGTATCCTCAGATGGAGGCAATCATTTTGTAGTAGCTCCATTTACTGTGCAGAACATATGTCCCAGTGTACTTATGCTTCACAACTCAATGCCAGTCAGACTAGTGACTGTGGTGACAACTCTGTGCTGACAATCATCTTCCTGACAATGATGTGTGACAGGATCAGCACATTCCTAAAACTCTTAAGTGGTCAGAAGTCCTGACCCTTTACCTGAGAGCTCTTAGACTCCTGATGCCTTCCTTATTTGGAAAGATGAGTCTTGGTGCTAAAAACAGGCTAGGTTATATGAGTCTTTGCAGGTGACAGGGAGAGGTAGAGGTTGTACAATCACTACATGTCTCCATCCTTGTCACTTTTGGTGGGGGGGATGCATATGGCAGATGGACCATGGCCCTGCACATCTGTGGCAAGTACTCTATCTTTGAGCTACATCACCATCCTGTTTAATGTCTACAGCACTCCCGGAAGTTCACACGAACTACACATTTCTCATTCGATAGAATAGGAACCAAGATAACTTAGCTGTGGAACATAGATCCCCATGATGCTGGGAAACCTAAATCCATCATGTAATTAAAAAAACCTAAATCCATCAATTTAATGCATGACCTCAGAGAAAGATTTACCATCACTAGGCTTCAGACATGTCCTTAGTTGGAACTTAAGCCTTGCTTCCACGGATCATGGTACTGAATGGCAAGTCCCACCAGCTCTACATGTTGTTGGTATCTATACAGACCTCATGGCACCATTTTCCAAGCTTTTGCGACATTCCTAATGGTTTTCTTCCATCCATGCTATGCTTATATAATTTTTCTAAGTACAGCTATGGGTGCATTATATTACCTGCCAGTTGGTTCTGACATCCTTTCATCTCTGCTTTCAAACTCTTCTTACCACTTCATCTTAGAAATTATTTCACCTTAAAGAATCTAATAGTCCTTCCCAGTGTATAGAATGACCTTCAGTACTACCAATAGGCTTTCATGTATGCTTAAAAGAAGACATTTAAAATAAAAATCATTAGGGTCGGAAAGCCTTCTGCTTATTAAAGACCAAAGCCAAGCTCAGCAACAGAACCAGTGAAAATATTCCTGGGCATTGCAAACATATCCATCAAGACATAGACAAGATAAGTGATAACCTCCATATTCAATACAACAACATGGCAAGTCATGGCTGTTCCTCGTGCTGTAGATGAGAAGAGCCAAGTTCAAGAATGCTCTAAGGATGTTGTACTTCACTCAGGTTGAGCAGGTTGTGTTATCCCACTCACTGATTGTCCCTGGGTGCTGATCTCTGCTAGATATCATCTATTACCTCTTGGTCATATTGACACAGGCTATGGTGTTTTGCATGAGAATGTCTTCCAAAGGTGTGGGTATTTGAACACTTGGTCCTAGTTGGTGGTGCTATTTTGGGAAAGTTGGGGAAGTTTGGCTTTGCTAAGGGGATTATGTGTCTGAAGGCTGGCTTTGAGAGTTTACAACCTTGCCCCGTTTCCAGTTCAGTGTCCAGCTTCGTGTTTGTGGTTTACAATGTGACCTCTCAGCTTCTGGCTTCAGATAAGCCTGCAATCAAGCATCCCCTTTGCACAAGGTTCTTTCATCGTTATGGAACCATGAGTCAAAATAAAGGCTTTCTAAAGTTACCTTCAGTCATGGTGCTCTGTCTCAGCAACAGAAAAGTATCTCGTATATGGGTAGACAAATGTGTCAGCCATTTGCCATGCTATGAAACAATGCTACAAAAGAAGGCCATGGATTTTGGAGGGAAAAACAATGGAAAACCAGTTTAGCTAGCAGACCAGTCTGCTTCAGAGCCCTGCTTGTCTGAGACTTTTGGCAGCAGTGTTGTCTGAGCTCACAGAGATGCACACAGCTAGTAGTTTTTAAAGATCTGTGTGTGAGACTATGGGGTGCCCATATGCAACAGCTCACAAGTGGAGGCCAGGTATCTGTCCTTGCCTTCATTGTTTGAGATGTGGTCTCTCCATTTGTTGCTGCATATTGCAAATACCGGCCCAAGAACTTCTGGGGACTCTTTCTCTGCTTCATATCTTGCCATAGGAGTACTGGGATAACAAACACACACCACCATGTTCATCTTCTACCTGCTTTCTGAGCATCCAAATGTAGGTTCTAACACCTGTGGGGAAAGCACTTTGCCCACTGAGATCTCCCTCTAAAATCTGACGTTGATGTCTAATATGTATTCGTCTCTTTTGCTAATGAACCAAAGATGATCCTAATATATGTTTAGACAGAACATCAGAGGTCAAATCCATGATAAGCATTTTATCGCTGAAAGGAAAACTGACAGTGTTTTAATTTACTTTCTTCTACCTTTGCTGCATAATCTTTGATGTAGAGATTATCTCTGGAGTTGGTTTTCCATTTTGCACTGTTAGTTTAATGAGAAAATTGTAATCGTGTGAAATGCTTTTTTAAAATGTTACCATTTATTAAATAATGTCTACAGCTCCTCAATCAAAAACATGAGGCAATGAGCCACTAAGCCAACATTCCTAAAACTAGATCTCTTTTCCCTTTCTAAACAAGAAGGGCTAAAGTTCAGTATGTCATAAACATTATTTTCAATAAGTGTTTCAAATGACTATACCACAGTGAATCATTTCTCCAAATGGTCACACAATTAAGTTTGTTTTCAATTCTATACACGATTGTAAACTTCAGGAAGTCAAGCTACTGTGATCAAATTCAGTTTCCAGTCATGTATCAGGAACCCTCAGTCCACTGACTGAAGTTGTGAAGAATAACAAGGGTTGTTATCAAAAAGACTGTCAAAAGCACTGTATTGGGTGTATGGTGAAGTAGGTGTACTGTCGTATGTCATGATTCAAAAGTTCTATCTTTACAATGTTTTCTCTTCAATGCTTACACCACTACTAAAACTGTTTTATAGCTCCAATATTATCCCACATTGCATTCTTATCTCTAGTACCAAGCCATGACTCCTCTTCTTCCCAAAGGAACGGGTCTCTGAAGTTCTGAATGTTGAGTGGGAAGCCTGGGATAGATCCCTATGCGGCAACTTTCAGTGACTTGGCACTTGGCTGTGCTTGGAGATAGGTTTCTATAGAGCTGACTAAGGAATACGAGGCTATAAGGGTGGGGCCCTAACCCAGTTATAACTGTTAGCAGAAGAGGAAGGTTAGGAGAGACACACAGACAGAAGCCCACATGACAGCACAGGGTAAAGGTCAGGGACAGAAAGACAACCAAAGACATTACCCCTATAATTCCAAATGCTTCTATCTTTGGTGGTGTTTTACTAGGGCAACCCAAACAGAAAAATACACTTACTCCTTGTTTTGATCAGTTCTATTTCCACCAGCAAAGTAATGAGAGAGAGTTCAGTTCATGGGCACTTTTAAAGAAAAATTCCTAAATAGCCAGCCTTCTGAGCAGCCACAGTCCCCAGAGCAGTAGGGAGCAGCCAATGCCCAGACATAGCATAGCTTTAAAGGTCCTTGCAGTGGTGTCTTGAAGCACCATACAGATCCCTGCAGAGAAGTTCAGTGTCAGAAGACAATGGGGGAATACATTTGTCCTAGTCAGGGTTTCTATTCCTGCACAAGCATCATAACCAAGAAGCAAGTTGGGGAGGAATGGTTTATTCAGCTTACACTTCCATATCATTGTTCATCACCAGAGGAAGTCAGGACTGGAACTCAAGCAGGTCAGGAAGCAAGAGCTGATGCAGAGGCCATGGAGGGATGTTACTTACTGGCTTGCTTCCCCTGGCTTACTCAGCCTGCTTTTTTATAGAACCCAGGTCTACCAGCCCAGGGATGGCACCACCCACAATGGGCTGGGTCCTCCTTACCTTGATCACTAGATGTGAAAATACCTTCTAGCTGGATCTCGTGGAAGCATTTCCTCAACTGAGGCTCCTTTCTCTATGATAACTCCAGCTTGTGTCAAGTTGACACAAAACCAGCCAGTACAACATTCCACACCAGACTTCACCAAGGAGGCCAGGAGGCACCTGGTCCATGGCATGGGCCGACTGATAGCTAAAAGGGGCCTCTTTACCTGCCTCCCTTTTTACTATTCTGGTAATTTGCCACTCACAAGCGCTCTCTCTACAAGCCTCCCAGGCCTTCCTCTAAGAGTGACCTGCATGAGTTCACCTGGCAAAGAAGTTAAGAACATGCACTATATCTGAGTGACAGGTTTAGGGAAGTGGCAGATGGCCCTTCAGGTGACTTCATGTTTTATTTTTGATGGTTCTGTACTTAGCTCTCTTAGGATGTCATGGCAGCCCAGAGCTGGAGCTGATGAATAGTCTCAGTCCTGTGCTTTCCCCATCCACCTACACAGGGGTTCTCTTGGAGAACCTATGTCTAGGCCCAGAACCTCTTCAGATACAACTGTCAACAGAATGGGTCTGCTTTTACCTTTAAAACTTGATGTCAATACTGTTAAAATGTAGTTTTGAGCATACATACTTTAAGTGTGTGAACTTGTTTTTGTAAGTGTCTGTGAGTGTATGTGTGTACGTGTGTGTACCCATGTTTCTGTATGTGTACTGTATGTGTGCCTGTTTATATATGTATGTTCATGTGTTTATGTGGATGGGTATGTGTATGAGTTTTGTGTGTGTGTGAGTGTGTGTGTGTGTGTGTGTGTGTGTGTGTGTGTGTGTGTGTGTGTGTGCACTTTTTTTGGTATGTGTACTATGGTATGGTAATATGTATATTCATGTGTGCATGTGTGTGGTGGTATGTGTCCTTGTGTGTGCGCATGTGTGTGTGAATGTATATGTCCATGTGTGTGTGTGTGATGTCTCCAGAATCCATTGTAAAAGCCAAGGACCACAGCAAAAAATAAAGCCAGAGTCAAAGTCTTGGACTGAGGGGACTAGAGGGCATTCTATGGTTTTAAGCCCTGTTGGAATTTTAGAAATTTTAGAAGCTGAGCCAGGATGGTTGCAAAAAAAGAAAGTGAGACAGATGGTGGTTTAGTGGCTACTCAGAGAGGACAGAATCTTAGATGATTCCCACATGTCCTGCAGGAGACCGTCTCACTACAGTGTTCATGTCAAGCTGCAAAAAGTTAGATTGACCTACACACATGCAAATGCTCATGTGTGGATTGGTCCCAGAACTGCCTTGACATTGGAATGTTCTATGAAACGTCTACCCTTTAAAGCCAGAGAAAGCAAGATTGCTTTTCCTTGCCAGCAGTTAAGTTTTGTTCCTCTAAACTAAGCAGCGTGTATTCAGACTAGCAGGAGGTGATTGCCTCCTACACACACACACACACACACACACACACACACACACATATATATACATATATATGTATATATATACACATATAGCAAAGGTAATTGAGATGTATGGAATGGGAGACTCCCACAGATTGCCTTATAAAATGGACGTAACAGATTTCTGTTCCAAGGCGATTTTGAGCCCCACGTTTTGCAAGCAGAACACTTGACATTATACTAACTCTTTGGTATTGAGGTCTGAATCTACCCAGGTTTACAACAGCCAGCCATTCTGGGCATGTGAACTGAATGTAGAAGGAATGCTTCTTCAGTGTCTAAGAAGAAAGTAGTGCGTGGCATGAAGAGGGGCATTGGTTAAATCTCTGGAGAGGTATTTATTCACTTCTAGTCTACAAGCACTGTACTGGCCCTGTCGGGCACTCAGTGAGGATCAGAAACTCATGCGTGGGCAGAGCACATGCCCTGCGTAGAGAGGATCAAAATTCAGGGGTGCTCACCCAGACAGCATTGGCTGTGGGACAAATGTTCTGCTGTTTGGTAAGTCCAGTCCTCTCTGTGTCTCAGACATAGTTCTTCCGACTTTTCAGAAAATCCACAATTAATCACAATGCTTATTCACTCTGTATGAGTGTTTCTCTGACCAGTTGAAAGCCAAGGGCTCCTATTATGGAATGGGACATGTTCAGAAAAGCTTTTCACATACAGGAAACCTTCAGACTTCTATAGAAAAGCCTGCAAGGGCTCCAAAGTAAGCTTCAAAGCCAGAAAATGCCCATTCACTTGCCACTTTCAAGACCTAATAATGTGTCAGTGGAGGTGGGAAAAGAAGGAAGAAAGAGAAAAGGAGAGGGTGCTGTTTCTCACCGAGGTGGCCAGCTGGGAGGCTGATGGGAATCTCAAAGGGGAGAACACCAGGTAATTAAATCTTGGCTGTAGGGCTGTGACAACAGCAGTCAGCAGACACAGAAAGAAAATGACTTGGGGCCAGATGCTCACAGGGAATAATAACTGATAAGGAATCACTGACCAGCCAGAAAAATTCACTCAAACTCTATGGGGACATCTTGCCTTGGGGTTGCTGCTCGGAAACTCCTATCCTGCCTCACCGAACCGTGGAGTCCTCCTCACACTCCCCCAGACAGCTCCCTCAGCAAGACCTTACTCAGCTTTGTGCTTTCTGCCATTTCCTCACCTCTAGGTTTCTGGAAATCCCCCAGCTTGGTTTTCCCTGGGTTATATACAACCCCCTCTGCCTTCCCTGAGAGTGCTACCACAGGTCACACCGGTAAGTATACCTCAAGGAATCCTGGGTGAAATCCTGAAGCAAAGGGGGAAGGGAAAGAAGGAAGGAAAGAGGGAAGAGAGGAGAGAAGGAGGGAAAACCTCCAGCTCACAGTCAGGAAACAGTGCAGAGGCGTGAGCCTGGTTTTTGAGTCACACTTGCAGAAAGGGAAGATCATCAGTGGTTTGCTCAAGCTGTGCCAAAAACTAAGCTAGGACCCTGCATGGGGAAGGGGACGCCCAGACAGCCATCTAACCTGTAATCCCGTCTACCCTTCAGATAAGGAAAACGGGTTTAGGAAGATGAAGGCCCTTGCTTGTGGACTAAACTAGACATGGCTGAGCTGAGGTCTGAGCCCTGGGGGTTTCTGGCTATGCATCTAAAGATGCTTCTAGAAGACTTAAGAGCAGATTTTGCAGACAGAGTTGAAGCTGTGGACAGCTTTCAGTATTTAGACATCTCTCCCCAAACAGGCAAATCCTAACAGGATAAGCTCTGCACACCCTTGCCACGAGGATTTCACATTCACCCTGCTTCCCTTCCAGTAGCTAATTAGATCAAGATGGGAATCATGACACAAACCATAGTTCAAGCTAGCTAATTAGATTAAGATCAATATAAGAATCCTCTTCGACCAAGGTGCATTTGGACATTTCTGGCAGATATCTGAATGTTGAGTCAATGAGACAAGAAGGAAAAACACATGTTAAAGAGCGGTTTCATGCCAGACTCCTCTGTCCTCCTTAATGAAGCAAGACCAGGGCTCTAGGAAGCAGCAGACTGTGTAAACAGAGGAAGGAGGCTAAGAGCTGGCCTCATATGTGTGTGGCTTAGGAGCTAGCAGGAGCCAGGGCCTCATTAGGTTGCTATTTGAGCCTCAGTTTACTCATGCTGCACAGGTTTGCAAATCAATGCAATGATTTCTAAAATTCCCTTCTAGAGCAGTGATTCTCATCCTTCCTAATGCTGTGGCCCTTTAATACAGCTCCTCATGTTGTGACCCCCAACCATAACATTATTTCATTGCTACTGCAAAACTGTGATTTTGCTACTGTTGTCAGTCAACTGTAATGTAAATGTGTTTTCTGGTGGTCTTAGGTGACACCTGTGAAGTATTTGGACCCACTAAGATCATGAACAACGTGATGAAGAACCGTTGTTCCAGCCTCATTTTCTTTCCATCTATTTCAAGACACTTTGGTGAGGCTGCAATTCTGCTTGTCCTCAATCCCAAGAAAACTGGGAATTTTTACTGAATCCTCTGCCATTTCCCAGATGAAGTGGAGAAGCAGGGCTCAGGTTGTTTTAGTCCCCAAGGCTGAAGATTTGGTGGTGGAGCACATATCCTTATAAGTCAGGGGGCAATTCTCAAGCCCTGTATCCACTGTGATGTTAACTCACTTGACTTCGAGCTTTGTGAATTCTTAACCCTTTCCCTACTCAAGTCTAACATGTTAGGTTCATAGTAAATCTTGACATTTGATGGCTTCTCAAATTCCACTGAGGGGCACAATAGAACACATTCATTCATACAGTGTAACTCTTACACATCTTAGAGGCACCTACAAAGTTCACCTAGGGCCTGTATACTCCAGAATAGAACTCTCTGGATTAGGTCAGTGATTGGTAATTTTAAGACTTTCTCAGGGTCCATCTAGAATATTCCCCCTAAAGAGAAACTTCCTGCTACATTTTATTTGATGTTTCACTCAGAAGACTATTATTTTTGAAAATTAAAAAAATTATATAAAATATGTCTAAAAGCTCAATACTGATGTAACTGTGCACAGGACTCACTTTGCAAATACCTTCATTTATTCCCTTCCTTCGTCAGTAATATCTATATAACCCAGACATGAAAAATAGTAGAATAATTTTTAGTGAAAAATCAAGACAGATGAGCAGGTAAGGACAAATCTGTAATTTTACATAGATACACTTTCCTTCCTATTCTCCTACACGGTTTGCCTCTAGGAGCAGAGAACTATGAAGGTTGAGAGGACTCCCTTTGTGAAGCCCACCTAGATAACAGAACAGCTGTCATTATTAAAGGAGGATACTAGATGCCTGTTGCAGAGGTTCCCTGTGTAAAGTCTCCAGGGTTCATTTTGTCCTAGGGTGTAGGATGAAGAGCAGGGGTTAGGAGAGCCCGAATCCTGAGGAAATACAAGATGTTTATTAATAAAAGAATAAAGAAAGCCAGAATCAAATTGCCCAACTCCGTGGTCTAGTTTCAGAGTCTCCTCTGAAATTCACATCAACACATATTGTGAGGTACAGTAGTATTGAGAATGTAACTTGAACAAAATTATTAGGTCACGTGGACTCATCCCTCACTGTGATCCGAGCTTCTAATTAACAAACATTTTATGTATTGTCAAGCTTTCTTGTGCCTTTCTGACTTTTGCCATGAGAGAGTACAATGTTCAAGATGTAGCTTAGAAACAGATAAGTGGAACTTTTACCAAACCCTGAACAACTCTAAATATGACCTATGGTATCCAGAACTGGCAGGGAGAAATCTGCTCTTTATGAAGTACCAATGTCAAGTGTTTTGTTATAGCATCACAAACAGACTGAAGGAAAAGGCTACACACCGACCGGAACAAAGGTCCCAGATCCAGTGTAGGTAGGAATTGCAGACACCAGGGTCCTGAATCAGACAGATGACATGGAGACATCAGGGAGAAGCAGCTGCATAGATCCTTAAGAAACCCAAACTTTTTGTAGAGAGAGGAGAGATCTGGTCAGCACTAGAGTGGGCCCTCAAAAATACTGAGTCATGAAGATTGTAGAATATGGGGTGATGTTGTGATACAATATGCTCCCAACCATTATCCTTCCACCATATGCTGGATCTCAAGGCTTTTTCCTCAGTGGCCTGGTATGCATAATTTTTGCAAGATCATACATTTAACCATGGTAGGTACAAGCCAGATGGTTTGCCCCAAGGCTACACTAACTAGATGCTCTTGCAATCCCACTTAACCCTCGAGTATCCTCAAAGCCCTGCATGCTTTTATGAGGCAGATTCCACCCCAGGTTTTACAAACAAATCTTCATGCAAAAACATTATACAACATGCTGGGGATGTAGCTCATTTACCTAACAAGAAAAAGCCATGAGGTCTAGTCTCAGCAGTGCAGCATCTAGGGGAGAAAAGCAATGCACACAACACAGAGAATGAAAGAAAAACTAAATACAGACAGGAATGGAGGTCTGAGGTCCAGTCAGGGCTGTAGCTGCAAAAACCAGGGTTCTGAATCAGACAGGAATGTTATATACATAGGTTAGGTATGTGTGTATATGTGTGCATAAATATTCATGTGTGTATGTGTGTGTGTGTGTGTGTGTGTGTGTGTGTGTGTGTATGTATGTATGGTTGACCATGTTCTCAAGTACATAGTCTATACACCTTTATATGCATCTTTACTGAGTTCACTGTCTTAATACCAGCTTGTTCTCCAGAGGGCTAAATTCCAGTGGAGTGCGACCCACGGCATGCTGGGAAGGGAGGTCTTAGATCTAATTTAAAGTTAAAGATACTGAATTAAGAACTCTAGGAAAATATCCCAAGACATCTTTCATACTATACAAAGTTGAATGAAAAGTCTTCCTCTGTGGCCTAGGACAGGTAAGTTGTCAGTAAGTTCTTACAACTTGACAAAAGAACCACTGTGGAAGACACATGTCTCAGGCCATAAGGTCATCTCTCTGTATCTTCCAATACTGTGTCAGACTGATGTGTTTGTAGATCCACAGACAGCTCTACCCCTCTACAGTATGAATATCCCACTTTCCAGTTCTCTCTTGTTCCTGTCAGACTCTAAACTCTTTTCATTCCCCTTTCTATGTACCCCAGATGGTAGGGTCTGGGACGGCATATATGATAGGAGATCAGATACACGTTGATGAATGACCCCTTTGTGGCACTGGGCCTCCTGCCCTCAGGTTTCCTTTTTGGTATTCCATATGTTAGCAAGCTAGCTAGAGGTGCAGGCCAAGGAACCCAGGGAGAGCAGCCCCTTCCTAGCCTGGCACTGTGTAGGTGACTTCAGATAGCATTAACACATATTTCTTCCTGGACACATAAGAAAACTGAGGCTTGGGAAAACAAGGGCATGGTCTCAAAGTACCCATCTTACACCTGAAATCCATTGGTAGCATGTGATTCTGTTCCACTTTGTGAAGCTGAGATGTTCTCAGCTTTCGTAACACTTTACTGTAAGGAACGGAATACAAAACATCATATATTGAGATTAGCCAGTCCCAAAGCCTCTGAAGACTCATTCTAAAACTGTGGAGTTTTCACTGGAGTCTACATTTTTCACCACCAATTTTATTTTTAATGTACTTAACCACAATAGGAAAAGAGATAGAGATAGAGAGAGAGAGAGAGAGAGAGAGAGAGAGAGAGAGAGAGAGAGAGAGAGCTATACACAGAGAGAGAAAGGGGGAGAGAAAGAAAGAAAGAAAGAAAGAAAGAAAGAAAGAAAGAAAGAAAGAAAGAAAGAAAGAAGGAAGGAAGGAAGGAAGGAAGGAAGGAAGGAAGGAAAGAAAGAAAGAAAGAAAGAAAGAAAGAAAGAAGGAAGGAAGGAAGGAAGGAAGGAAGGAAAGAAAGAAAGAAGGAAGGAAGAAAGAAAGAAAGAGAGGGAGAGAGAAAGAAAGAAAGAGAAAGAGAGAAAGAAGGAAGAAGGAAGAAAGAAGGAAAGAAGGGAGAAAGAAAGAAAGAAAGAAAGAAAGAAAGAAAGAAAGAAAGAAAGAAAGAAAGAAAGAAAGAAAGAAAGAAAGAAAGAATGGGGAGATGGAAGAAAAAAATCAATTAGCTTTCTATCATTTTTATCACTCACACATCTATTACACCCATCCTTCCTCTCTGCCTAGTGTTTCCTTTCCTTATCTTCTTCTTACGTGTTGTACTGCACCCACACACGTGTTTGCTTGCATGCACAGATATACTATAGGCTAGGATCTGTGTACAGTGGAGAACACATGGTCTCTTTTGTCTGAGATTATGTGACTTAATATTATGCACTCGAAGTCTATCTATTTTCCTGAAAATTCTGTGACCTCATGTTCCTTTCAGAGCTGAATTACTACTCATTTCAATGTTCATAGTAGAAAACGTTATTAACTTCATAAACTATCACTGCCTTGACATAACTTGCAAAGAGAGATGGCCAACAGAGATATGATGGAGACTCCTGCCTTGGCTAGCGAGTGGTCCAGACCAAACTCAGAATGCATCTTCTGGTGACACATCCCCAGAGCTTCACTGACACACATCTTAGCCTCCCAGAATCAGGACCCTTGGTGCTGCAGTGAGCTCAGAGGGCAACGAGCAGGTTTATACATTTCAGCCACCTTGCTTTTGTCCTCATTTGTTTAATTTAATGTGCTTAAAATCCTCACATTCTGTGACTAAAGTCTCTCAATTTTACTGACAGAAACCCTGACGCTCACTTACAGCATTACAACTTGATTGAGGTTATGGAGCTCGGCAATAAGCAAGCTGTTTAAGCCCTCGGCTGCCTGCATCTTACACTGGGTTGTGTCTGCTAAGAGCTTTTATTTTATTTTTTTAATGCAGTCCCAGACAACCATCTCCCTTCCATCCTCTCTGCATTTATCCTCTAAACCTGATTATTAATTTGCAGCATCCTAGAGTCACAAATAAACTGTTAGGTGCTGAAGTTACCAATTAAGTGTGATTGTTTTATTTGGTTCAAGGAGATAAAGGCTCTCCCATACCCCATCTGTCATAAAGACCTTGCTTAAAAATCAATCGCTCAGTAGAGACATCCTAGTTCAACATGGAGATAAAAGGGAGATTTAAAAGTCATGATGTGAATCTGTCTTGGAGGCTAATGGAGTATGGAGGGAGGGAGAGGAGTGGTCTGTTGGTGTTCTCAGCCTCCTATTAGCTCCTTCATCTACTTATTGTCAGGGTTATCATTAGGAAGATTAAAAACCCAGTGCCTACAAATAGTCCTGAAATTTTTGTCTTTCATTAGTGACTTATTATTATTATTACTGTAGCCCTCCCCCCTCCCAGCAAAGAAAATGATTTCTTAGTCTACATCAGGATGCAATCCATAGAGGATTCATCAGGGCTGAGAAAATATTAAACGCTCTTTCCACCCTCCGCATCCTATTGTCAGAGGCCATCGCTGATAATAATAGCTTTAATTTATAGAATTATAAATAATACAATAGTGACACCAGGAATCTAGGATACCATAAATCTGTCACCGATCAGTACAAATGAGCCTTGCTAAATGAAACCCAGCTATGAATATACCCTGTACCATCTGAAAATAGGAAAAAATTTACAAAATAAAAAGAGCAGGAACCATAATTGTAGCAAAGATGGGAACCTCTTCAGTCACCAGAGGGCTTTCACCTTGAAATATGAGCCATCTTTGTTTTCCCTTTCCCCCGCCCCCGGTTAAGATTTCAAAATATATTGAATTTGTTTCTTATGAAAGGAAACAGGCACCATGCATCTTGTCTCAGGCAATGCCCCTGCATGCGAGCTCATGCACCCACTATAACTTATGCAGCGGCCATGCCCTAACACTCACCCTGCTCCTTACACTAAGCAGATACATGGCTTTACAAATATCCTGCATGGTTTTGATATTAGATTGCATAGGTGATATCATAGCTTGTTTGTTCGTTTGTTTCCTTTTAAGAAACACATGTGCTGCCAAAAATTAATGGAATCTGCTTTGAGGAATACTCTCTCTATATAAGAAATGTCACCTGCCCACGGTGGCTAAAGGAAGGCATTTCTGTGACTCTTGCTACTATTTTGATTTCTGCAGGAAAAGATCCTAACTGCTTTATTCAGAGCTTACATAGCACATATACAGCACTGAAAGGCTGAGAGTAAGCTGGGTGGACCCACTTACTATTCCTGCCAAACACGGATCCTTAAAAACATCCTCAATCTAAACAAATGGCCTCAGTTTAAAAAATGCTGAGAAATGGATGTCCATACAGAAGCAGGGTTGCCTTTCACTAGATATGTCTGTTCATGAAAGAGCTGGGGGAGGAGATTGTCTTCTCAGAGCTTCAAAACCATGTCTCAGATGTGCTTGCCAGGCATGGTTTGTTTGTTTGTTTGCTTGCTTGTTTGTTTGACAGCCACAGACGTATAAGGTTTGCAAAAAATCAAGTCTTGATATTACCAAGATGTATTGGGAGTTGAGTGGCTGGAAAGGTGTCTCAGTGGGTGAATTTCCTGCTATGTAAGTAGGATTTTTTCCTGAGTTCAAATGCCTAGCGTTCACATAAAAAGCTAGATGTGGGCACCTTACCTGGATCGCAGCATAGAGAACCGAAGCAGAGAGAGGTAGCTCCCAGAGAGCTTGATGACCAGCCAGACAAAGTGGCAAGGTTCTGCACATACATGTGTCCTTATGCATCACACACACACACACACACACACACACACACACACACACACACACACACACACACACAGGGAAAGGGAGTGTCTAGGAGTAAAAAGTGATATTTGTTTGTAAACATCCAATCAGATCATTCCAGATTTTCAGTCAAACCCATCTTCAGATTGTCATCAGGATAAAATCACATTAATGCTTAGTGTTGTAGAAGGGCTTTGCTGAGTTTAAATCTGTTTATGGACTCTGCAAGCTGCTCAAACCCTTTGCCAACCAAAGCATTTCCAAGCAGCTAAGGACTGGACACTCCTGGCTGCTTCCACTCCCTGTCTCATCAGCCACACTGCTGGGACCTCTTTTAGGACGAAGGCTGTTTTCAGACCCACTCATCAAGGTCCAGCTCTACTGGCTCCACCCTTTGGCCTGGTATAATCACTAACATAGAGCAGCAAAACACTCAGACGAGAGTCTAGCTGTGGGGCACCACACAAACTCAGGAACTCCTCTCCACTTCTAGAACTTTCACTATTTTTTGCCTGTCTCTCAGCATGTGGAATGTGTATATCAGACATCAAAAGTGAGAGAAGTAACTATTCTTCCCTTACCGACATGCTTTCAGCATCTTCCTATTGGCCTTGAGGGATGCTGGTGACTTCTTGCTTCTGTCCCTTTCCCTGAGGCCCTTCTCCTTACCATTTTCATAGCTGGACAAATCATCCTCACAGATTCCAGCTGGTATGAGTTAGGTCAGATTTCTGTTATGTGACTAAGAGCTGAAGTAAACAAGTAAGGGGAAGGATTTCTTGGGTTCTCCTTGGTTTCAGAGATTCTAGAAGCTTTAGGTACGTGATGGGGAAGTCCTATTCATACCATGGCTCCTGAAAACCAGAAGAGGCAAGTAGCTGAATTCCCAATACAGCATTCAGTAATATCTTAGTTAGGACTGTTACAGCAGTGATGAAACACCATGACCAGAAACAACTTATGGAGAAAAGTGTTACATGTTCACATTGTAGTCTATCATTGAAGAAGTCAAGACAGAAACTCAAACAGAGCTGGAATCTAGAAACAGGAGTTGATGCAGAGACCGTGGAAGAATGCTGCTCACTGACTTGCTCCCCGTGGCTTGCTCAATCTTCTTTCTTATAGAACCCAGGACCACCAGGCTAGGAATGATACTACCCACAATGTGCTGGTCCCTCTCACATCAATCATTAATTTAAAAGATGCCTTGTGGCTGGATCTCATGGAGACATTTTCTCAATTAATGCTTCCTCCTCTCGAATGACTCTTGCTTGTGTCAACCTGACATAAAACTATCCATGTCCCCATGTGTTACTGTCTCTAGACAGATCCACCCAATAAGGCACCAAGGACAAGACAAAGAAACAATTCCATATTCTCCAGCTTAGTAAACCAGCAAGTATACAGGAGTTACTCACATGTGTGTGAGAGAAAATGTCCTTATGAGAGTATGCATGGGCTACTCTACAAGGGTAGAAAGCTAACAGCAGCAGGGTGCCAAGTCACAAAAGCTGCACCCCTTGAGCCTCCTCCATGACTTCCTCTCAGTCCCTTTTAGACTCTCCTCTTCCCATCAAGGATAACTGCGTCTACAACTAGTGCATTTGGGAGAGGCCTATGATCCTTGCAGCTTTTAGAAAATTCCTATGGCTTGTACCTTTTCCTTGCTTTCTGAGCCTTGATAGAATGTTTTTGACCCAATGTCCTCTGCCATTCCTGAAAGTCCCATCATCAATTGTGGCAAAGGCTAGAGACCCAGCTGTCAGCATGTGGGCCTTTAGGGGATATTCCAGATACAAGTGATGGCAAACAGACTGTAGAATTAAGCCTATGTCCCATTTCCAACCTCTTCACTTCTGGATGTTTAATGTCAGCAAATGAATTCACTTTGTAAATTTAGGATGTGGGCTGGGTGCTTCCTTTCTGGTCCTCTACTTCTGCCAACTCAGCTCCATCCCAGGGAAGCTTTGGTTCTGCCTGGACTTGGCAGCTGAGTTTTGTTTAAGGCGATGATTCAGGATTTTGTCTTCTCAGAAAAACCTCCTGGGCTCCATGCACCCTTCCCAGAAAGCAGCTGTGCTTGTAGGCAGCTTATGTCACAGGCACTGTTGCCTGAAGAATCCAAGATTTCACCCTCCCCACCTTGCATGGGTGATGGTGGCTCAGCTGTTTCTCAGACAGTAACTCCGTGTGCGGACTTTGAAGATGTCAATCTTTCCTGTTGGGCCCCTGGCTGCTGAGAGCTTCCCCCATCATTGTCTTGTGTATTCTGGGTTTGTTCCTGTTTCATGAGCTGTGATTGGGTGAGATAGGGTGGGATGAGCTACACTGAGCCCTGAGAAAATGAGAGCAATAGAGAGTCAGTCTGGGTGTGAGCGGAATGCTGGTGCTACAGGAGGACAGTCCTCGAATCCAGAAATAGACGCTCATGCAAGGCTCAATCCTGTCTCTGTCTCTGCCGCTCCAACTCCCGTTGCCTTCTTCCCGTGCATCTGCAGAACCAGGCCTTTCAGAGTTGTCCACACACCAATCTGGGAGTCTGTGGCAAGCCACATGTAGAAGTAGGGTTGCAGAGGAGACCGGGAATAAGGGAGGTAAGCCCCTTGGGAGCACATGTTCCTTCATCATGAAAGAGAAAGGCCCCAGAGCAGCTAGAAAAGTATGACTGGTTTTGAAAAGAAAAAGAAAAAAAAATGTCCCAGGAGCCAACGGATGTGAGCAGACTCTCACAGCTCTGAAAGGTACAAAATGGAAGAAATCAAGTACTTACAATTTGTTCGCTGAAGAACCGTATTTCATCTGAACTTGTAACCTTCTTTGCCAAATTTGAAATTCATGCAAATTTGAATTTGAGCCACGCAAGTGATAAGGAATTAGTGTGAACATAAAAAGTGATGACATTTTCCAGAATGTTCTTCCTCTCTTTCGAAGATTTTCAGAATGTGGATTCTGTCGGGGAAATGAGAAGCGTTGGAAGCATTCCTATATTGCCACTGGTCGTGTTTCCCGTCCAACAAGAAAAAACTTCTGAGTCCCTTCCTGGACTGCCCTGAGCCAGGAGTCCGTCCCCAAGGTTCCATTCAACCTCTGTCATTCAAGCACTAATCCACACTCACTACTAATAAGATACCTCTGTTCTGTTTGCTTTCCAAATTCTTCAGTGTCTCCTGCTCAGCCATCCCAGTGTTCCAGGTGAGCTGGGTAGAGTTGGCATGTGTAATTTGGTGCATATATCTGTCTGTTTGGCCCATCATCAGGAATTCTTCTCTAAGCCTCCTCTCATCTGTCGACAGACTTTTGCAACACTCAGGCTCCACTATCTGAAAGTGGGGCATGTGCCACCAGAGATGTGAAAGGAAACTGTACAAGCTGTAAAGACGTGGTTTCTCTTCTTGGTGATGTGATGAGATGACAGCTGTGTTTGCACAGTTATGTGTCGTTGTGGCAGGTGTACATGTGGTTTATGGAGCTGTGCATGTGTGTGTGTGTGTGTGTGTGTATGTATGTATCTATAGTTGGTGAAAGGCTGTGAGGAATATGTACATGGTTCATAGTATGCATGCTTGGGGAATAAGAAGGCATAGATGTGGTGTATATGTGTGTTTGTGTTTGTAGCTATATGGAGTCCTTGTGTATGTGAGGTATTGTGCTGTACATATGTGGGTATTGATGTAAGATGTGCATAGGCAGCTGGTATTGGCATATGTACATGGTTTCAAAAGACTCATGTGTGTGGACTGAGAGAGCATATGTAGGCTATGTGCACATATATGTTTGTGTATAGTTATGTTATGGTATATGCACATATTTATAAACATATATATACATATACATATGAGCTGTGTGGCAGGTGTGTACATGGGTTGTTATTTTGTGTTGTATGTGTTGATATAGTTTATACATGTCAAGATATGGGGTGTGTATGTAGAGATATTAGGATATAAATGTGTACAGTTAAGTAGGGTGGATATGTGTGGGGTGGGTATACAGGTAGGTGGCATTTTCATGTATATGCATCTGCATAGTTATTTAGGGTACCTACCCTTGGGTGTGTCTGGATAGGGTTTGCATGACATGTTAAAGTGGAATACTGGAGTTCTTCATATTTATTATTATATAGTTATAGGATATAGATTATATGTGTATGTATATATGTGGAAAATATACAGTTTGTTTATGAGGTTATATAGGGCATGTATATGAGTGTGTACACAGGTATCCGGTGTCTGAATGTTGTTATATAGTATATGTGTTCATGCAATGCATGTACACACTTCTCTGGTGTGATATGGAAGAACTGTACACAGGCTATAAATCTCACAGGCTTTGGGTAGCATCAAAATCAAGGCCTCACACCCATCTTTTCATTCACTCATTCTCCCACGTATGTGGAAGCTAGCATTGACCCAAATAGGGTTCCGGCTGGCTGCGTCCTCCATCCTGCCTACTGCTCCCCTTGGGGACGGTGGGTAAGAAAGCACACAATCAATGGCTCAGGCTCTGGATGCAGGTGAGAATGTGGCAGCAAGCTCATTTTTTTAATTCTTGGAGAGAATTCTTTATACCCTCCACCTGCGTCCCATTGGTCCCAAGCAAGCTTGTCGTCCAAGGGCAGTTCCTAGGTGACTGTCATTGTCTGAGTCACCAATCTCTGGGCTCTCAGACAGGCTTCAGTTTGGCCCTCGTGGGGAAATTGCCTCTGCAGCTGCTCGGCCCCACTCCCTATTTACTGATGTTCATGCAGAAGTGACCAGAAGTTAGTAGGAGACCTTCTGTTCCTCCTACTAACTTCAGCGGTGAACAGCTCAGGCAAGATGTGAGTTCACTTACATGGGAAAAGAGATAATTTACTAAAATAAAGTAAACACACACAGAGAAAATCACTTGCTAAGTCAACAAATGCAAGGAGAGATTGAAGCACAGCAAATGGGATAGCAAGAAGGGACAAGGGTATCCATCTGGCTATGGGGAACCTTTAAAGTTTGTTGGGGCAGAAGAGGGCTGGTGTGACAAATTTGGCTGTCTGGAAACCTAAAATGGACTGAATGTGGTCAGAAAGACAGGTATGATGGTCTTTAAGCTGCTGCAAGGCTCCAGCAACTCCCATGAACACATGGGAGGCCAACGTTGGGGATAGGATTGCAATGGTTTCTCACACTTCAGACGGGTAGAGATGGAGAGGCCAAGAGGAAACAAGAGTGAGAAACACGTCCAAGAAGAAAATAGGACAAGTAGGCTTTTAATTCTCCCTTTCTTACTGAGCACTTCTCTCTTAAAGTTCAGACTCTTCTCAGCTTGGAATGGAAATAGACCTTGTTAAGTCCAAAATAAATTGTATACACAATACATTTTTTAAAATAAGTGTGTATGATTAAAAGCAAGCCATTCAACCTTCTAGCTTGGAGACAGAGGGTCTTGAAAGCCCACACACTTGACTGAGAAGCAATTGACAGCTGATAGCTTTGGGGAGAGAAAGTGTGCCTTTTTTTGGAAAGGTGTGGCTCCTGGTAGGTCAACCTTACTCCAGTGGATGAGAATATGGGCAGCACAGATTGAAATAAGTGGGGAAGAAGGAGGAGGAGAAGGAGAAGGGCACTGAGGACAAGGATGAGAGTGGGAGTTGAGAAGGGGTTAGAAAAAAATGGGAGGAGAGTATATCGAATAAGTACATTTTTCCTCTTGAGGGAGAAAGCAATATTGCTGTATTGGAGAAACAACGGGGCCCTAACCATTCTGTGGAATGAAGTTTGAGTGCATTCAGAAGGGTTGGGAGTCATGCACATAGGTAGCTATTAGGAAGTTACATCTATTCTTTTGTGGTGTGACTAGGAGCAGGGTGGATTGTTTTCAATGCCTAGACATACTGTTTATCATTTCCGTAGGTAGAGTAGACCAGTCAGACTGATTTTATGCAAATCTTTATGATGAGGGGACTATAGCTTAATACACCCTGACTCAGTTCCTCCTAACAGGAGTAGGCCCAAGATCAACATCCATCCGTGGTTCACCTTTAGCTTCACGCATGCACACAGGATGATGGGAGCAGTTCAGAGTCTCTTCACTGTGGACATTCTAAGTCTGCATAGCTCCTGGGTTAGAGAAGAACAGCATGGAAGAGCAGTATGTATACCCATGGCTGGGCAGTATCGGCCCCTGTGCTACGATCCCTTCTAGAAGTGAGAAACAAATTTAAATTCATACTCTGTCAAATACCTACCAAGGGGCAAAGGCGTTCAAGTTCAGGGCCATAGAAAGTATTTTTTAGCAAACAATGAGCTAGCAGACATAACTCTTAGAACACAGGCTTGAATCAGGCTATATTCTTCTCTCTAAGACAGAGTTCTTCTGTGACTTGAAAGCTCTCAATTTGTGGTACATGATTCCTCCATGTTCCCTGCCATATATAATATGTGAAACTAAATCATGTGATGTAAACTCCCCTACAACTCCTGAAAGCCAGGTCTTCCCTTTGTTCTGCGGACTGGCCCAGATTCTCCCTTTTATTTCATGTTCTCTCTCCCTCTCTTTATCTCCCCTTCCCCCTCTGCCCCTCCTCTCTCTCTCTCTCTCTCTCTCTCTCTCTCTCTCTCTCTCTCTCTCTCTCTCTCTCTCACTCACTCACTAACTCTCTCTCTCACACACACACACACACACACACACATTTTGGCCTGAAAAGTTGAATAGGAAAATAAAACATAAGAACTGCCACCATGGTCCAGTGAAGTGAGGAGTTTGTTAAGTCAGTTCACAATCAGTAGTCACTGCCATGCAAAGTGCCCCCATCGTGACAGAACAGAGTCCCAGAGCTCGCCATGTTCCTGCTGTCATTTGTCAAGACATATCTACAGGTGCATATGTGTAAGACCCACTGAATTCCTTGTGTTTGCTCTGGGAACCAAGACAAGAGAAAGTCAGGAAACAGCCAGAGCTTGGCATTGACGTGTAAATGAGCCAAAGATGAAGCCCATTTGCTGTGTGCCTGATCTCCATGTCAGTGCTTGAGTCTTCTGTCAGTCTCTCCAGAGGGAAGTCTGGGAATAGGCATTCTTCTTATCACCCCTGAACACATGTTAAAAATTTACTCCCTGAAATGGCTGTGTGCAAACACAACAGGGGCAAAGTCAGGAAGGCACTCTCCAGGCTGATTCACATGCAAACTATATTATGAAGTTGTTTATCTTCTTGAAAGGCAATCACTACCTTGAAGAGAAGAACTCTGACTTGAGGTTTTGGCAGCTGCCTTTATAGGTCCAGGGTCCATACTCAGAGGCAAAGTTCTTTAAGGCAAGAGGGAGGGCTAACAACTTGACTAAGTGGATTCTTTACCCAGAATCTTCTAGTATCCCAGATTGTTTACTTCTAGGGCCACTGAGACTTGATGGCTTCTGTTTAGGCCTCATGTTTCCATCATGTATGATGACAAACTCAGTCTCCTAGTCTTCATGTAAATGAGTAAACTTGGGACACTTCAGATGGTCTAAAAATATCTTCCATGGTGATAGCAGATCATTGTATTGATTTAGGAAGAAGAAAAAAAAATCCTAGGTTTCAGACAGCATATATATCTAACTACAGGGTGCTTTGAGAACCTGATTCTGACTTCTGAGTTTCACTGACCTTCCAACTATATGCTTGTAGAAAAAAGGAAGAAAGGAAGGAAGGAAAGAAGGAAGGAAGGAAGGAAGGAAGGAAGGAAGGAAAAAGTGGATTTGTTTTGTCTTGACATGATGGGGGGGGGGGCAGTGTTCTCCAGAGGAACAGAACCAGTAGAATGAACAAGTATCAAAATCAGAGTTGTTAGATTGTCTCTACATGACGTGGTCAGAGTACCCAACAATGACTGTCTCACACAGAAAAGGCTGAGAACCTGGTTGTTTCTCAATGCACAAGTAAAGTGCTTTTGCATGCTGGAGTGTGCCTCTTGGCTAATTCCAGGTTTCATCAAGTTAGCAGTCAAGGTTAACTAGCATGTCCACTAACTCTGTTCTAAAAGACACATCAGAAAGGCAGAGTGGAGTGTGTGAGATCTTGGTGGTTTATCTCAGTGTGTGGTTTGAAAAATGTCTGGCCAAAGAGTGGCACTATTAGGAGGTGCGAACTTGTTGATTGAAGTAACTGTGGGGCGAGCTTTGAGACTCACCTCCTAGCTGCCCATGAGACAGTTTCTCCTGGTTGCAGTCAAATCAGGATCTAGAAATCTACGCTTCTTCTTCAGAACCATTTCTGCCTTGATACCTCCATATTTCCTGCCATGATAATAATGAACTGAGTCTCCAAACCTGTAGGCCAGCCCCAATTAGACACTGTTCCTTACAGGAGTTTGTCATGGTGTCTCTTCTTAGCAATGTAAAGCCTAACCAAGACCCTCAGCATATCTCAAAGTCTTCATGTAGCTAAACAGAGGCAGGAGGAGGCACTGGGAATGTGTATTGGGCTCTTTCTCCATAGGGCAGCTCCTGGAAACAGCTGTGAGACTGGTGAATGTCCCTGTGACCATTGCTTATGAATTCTGCTCAACTCCTGCTTCTTCAGGTACCATATCTAGCCACTTGGATGCTTGGCAGCAGGTATGAGCCCTCAGGCTGTATCCTATGGGATGCTCATGGGAACCCTCTAGGAAACTTCTTCCTACCCAGAGAGGGGATTTATTTCCATCAACCATGTGGCCTCCAGTCTCTAGCCCTCCCTGATAGCTATCCTGCTGGTTTGTAGCATGATTAAACACAAGTATTCAAAAGCCCATGGCTATGCCTTCTAGCATGAACATGCAAAGACTTGCTTAGTCCTCATTTACACATCTTATATTTGAAAACTAAATGTGCTTAAAGAAAAGGGGATTTGTGACGCAATTGTGGAGCTATGGAAATAAATGGGCTGAAAAGAGCCTTCGTTTCCCCCCTGGCCTCCTGATGTGTGCAAGGGCATCTTGCAAGTCATCTTCTCAGAGAGAAGGAAGCTGCTCAGCCTTTGATTGGCAGGATGGTCAAACCCCAGCAGACACTTACTTGCAGAACCTCCTCCACTCTCGGTTCTACATGAGCCTTCCTTCCCCTGTGAGAGTGAATCTTGATTATCAGTATAATTGAGTTTAGAATCGCCATGGCTGTAGTTAAATGCACTTCTATTTGGGTCTTCAATTTTGCTCCACTGGTCTGTGTGTATGATTTTGTGCCAGTTACAAAACCAGACACGTTTTGGGGGTTTTGTTTGTTTGTTTGTTTGCTTGCTTGCTTGCTTGTTTATTTGGTTCGTTAGTTGGTAGAGACTGTTGTTATTGTTTTGTTTTTACGTATTTTTTCTTACTGTAGCTCTGAAATACATCTTAAGATGTATAACAGTATTCCTTCCACCACTGTTTCTTCAGGACTGCTTTGGCTATCTGGGATATTTTATGCCTTGCCTCATGCTTTTCTACCCACACCCAAGTTTATGGAATAAACTCAGAGACTGAATTATTATGAATAAATGCTTAGGCCATATGCGATGGCTCATTCCTGCTAGCTTGGGACTTAATTAACCCAGTTAGTTTATCCTATGTGCTGCCACAGGTTAGTTACCTCTCCTCGGGTTTATAGAACCATCTACTCCAGAGTTTGGGGCAAATCCCTTTTCCTGCCTGGCTCTCTCCCAGAAAGCCCCACTCTGTACCTGAACTTCTGCCTCCCTATTTTCTATCTAAGCAAATAGGCCAATAGCATTTTATTGGCAGGTGATGCTTCCACACATCATAAAGATTCTCTCTACAGTGGTTTCATCAACATTCTTGGATTTCGTTTGCCTGTTTGTGAAGAATGAGATGGGGAGTTTTGATTGAGATTGCATTGAATCTGTAAATTTCTTTTGACAGAGTGCTCATTTTCACAATACTGATTCTACTAATTTATGAGCCTAGGAGTTTTTTGGCTTTTTGTTTTGTTTTGGTTTTTGTTGTTGGATTTTTTTTTTATATTCTAGTGTTTTTCTCAATTTCTCTCTCCCAAAAATTTAAATTTCCATTGCAAAAATCTTCCACCACTTTGATTAAGTTAAACATTTAAACATTTATAAAGACTATTGTGAATGGCACTGTGGGTGTGTTTGTTGCTGGAGTATAGAAAGACTTGATTTTGTGAGTATTTTTGTTGCTTTGAAGATTTCATTGATAATTTCTAGAAGTTATCAGTGTTTGGTGGAAGTTTGAGATCTCTGTTGTACAATATCATATCAACTGCAAATGGAGATAGTTTGATTTCTTTCATTATTTTCCCTACTGTATCCCTTTAATTTCCTTCTCTGCTTTATTGCTCCAGCTTGTGTTACAAGATATTTACTGAAAAGAAGTAGGGATCATGTGCAACCCCATCTCCAATTTTCATGGAACTGTTTTGAGTTTTCTCCTTTAGGTGATATTGGGTATGGATTTGTCATCTTCACCTTTTTTTATGTTGAGGTGTGTTCCCTACAGCTCCTACTCTATTATGAAGATATTTGATATTTTCCAAGACCTTTTCTACATCTATTGAGATGATCATGATGTTTGGTCTTTAAGTCCACTTATCTAGTTTATTACATTTATTGATTTATATGTGCTACACCCTTCCTAAATCTCAGGAACAACAATTCCTGGATGATGGTGAATGATCTTTTTGTTATGTGCCAGTCTATGGCTTGCAAATTTTGGGGTAAAAAACCCTCTTTTGCACATATGCAAGAGGAGTTTAAAGATTAGTTTAAGTGAGATGAGAAGACATTTTCTAAAAGTGGGCATCGCCATTTCCCAGCTTGGGTATGGACTGAAAAACAGAAACAAGCAAGTGGAGTACCAGCATTGGTCTCTCTCTGCTTCCTGATTGTGGATGTAATACAACCAAAGTCTTCATACTCCTGCCACCATGACTCTACAAAATGGTCAACTGTACTCCACCCACAAGATGAAATAACCCTGCCTTTCTTACATACTTTTGCCAGATATTTTGTACCAGCAGGGAGAGTGTAAAACTGTCTCTGTATGTCAGTGCCACCAGGTTCCAACTTTTCATACTGCTGGTTGAGGAGAATGGCAAGGGCCCATCCTATTTATATATCACCATGCACATATAGATTCCTGCATCACCACACACATACAGATTCATGTGGCACTGAAGAGAACGTGGGAACGTGGCACCAAGACTCTCTGCTTACTCTGATAGTCTCCCTTCTCATTGTGACGTTAGGATTGTAGGGGTGATATAAGAAGTTTAGAGCCTCTTTACTGTTGTCATTCCCAGTCAGCAAGGCTCCTGAAGTACGGAGGGACAGAATGTAAAGGCACTGTATATGCCCAGCTCTGGAACAGCATCCATGGGTGCACTGTATCAGCCCCTGTACTAGGTACCTTCCAGAAGTAAGAAGCAAATTAAAATTCACAATCTGTCACATACCTGACATGGGGCAAAAGCATTCAATTTCAGAGCCATTAGAGCTATCCTTTAACAAATGTGAGCTAGCAGGCATAACTCTTAGAACACAGTCCTGAATCAGGTTATGCCTCCCCACATGTCTCTCTGAGACAGAGAGTTTGGAATTATGGTTTGAGATGCTTCATGCTCCCTACCATGTTCTGTACATGAAACTAAATCATGTGATGTAATATTTCCCATCACCCCTGAAAGGGTATAAAAGTCAGGCCTTTCCTTTGTTCTGGGGATTGTTCCAGACTCCTCTGGGAGATAGCTTGGGGATTTGGTCCAGAGATGCTGGAGATGAAGGCAGCTGCTCTCAGAGGAAGGTCCTCTGGCCTTTCTACCACCATCCTTCTCATCTCATGCTCTCTCTCTCTCTCTCTCTCTCTCTCTCTCTCTTTATCTATCTATCTCTCTTACACACAGACACACACACACACAGACACACACACATATCCTTACCCTAATGAAGCTCCTATCCTGTCTTTATAGAGAAGCTTTTCCTCCATTTAAAGTATCATCCACTTAGATCTCTATATATTCTACATTTGTTTATATCTAATCTTCTCCCTCTCTCGTGGCCAAATGATCTGCTCATTCTCAACCTCCCTTGGGAGCTAAGCACTAACATCTCAAAGCATGTCTTTAATTTGTAAAGGGTAATTTATGATAATGGTATGAGTGGAATGGTAGTAGTATAGATATGCTCTGTGCGTGCCTTATTGTGAGAGATATGGTGCATGTGTGTCCTGTTGGCATTCTGAATGCATGTGTTGTGCACGAGTGTGGATACAATGTATGGCATGATGTATATATATGTTGTGGGGAATAGTAATGTATGTCATGATGTATGTTGCATGAACGGGTATACATTTGGCAGGCTGTGTACTTACATAAAGGTAAGAGTGTGTATATGGTAGAAGGGAAGTATCTGTGTATGATCTATGTTGTGGTGTGTGGAATGGCATACGAGCATGTTTGTAAGTGAGTGGTATGTATGCCAGATTCGATGTGGCTTGTTGGTACTATGTGTTAGCGCTATCTTTAAGTGTTCCCATGTCTTGTGTGACTTGCATATAGTGTGAGTGGGACATGGACATATAAAAGTGTTCATGTATATGGTGTAAGTGGTATGCATGTAAAAGATGACACATGTACATGTGAATAAGTATGCATGCGTAATTTGACTTTGTTGTCTGTGTGCTATGTGTTGTGATGTGTGAACTGCCTGTACCTTATATATGTAGTATGAGATGTCCTGTGTGTCACATGGGTCTGTCATGTCAACAAGAGCTCCAGCAGAATCTCTGATCAGACCTACCATCTGAACAGACCGAAGCCTCAAGCCTTTTGGAATCTGTGGCTACTAAGCCTTCCTATTGGAGCTGAAGAGACAGGAGTGGACAGGAAGCAGTGGGCAGTCCTGTCTCCTCTGTCCACAGGGACCAGTGGGCAGCCCTGTCACCTCTGTCCTCAGACAGTAGTGGGCAGTCCTGTCACCTCTGTCCACAGGGAGCAGTGGGCAGCCCTGTCACCTCTGTCCTCAGACAGTAGTGGGCAGTCCTGTCACCTCTATACTCAGACAGTAGTGGGCAGCCCTGTCACCTCTGTCCACAGGGAGCACTGGACAGCCCTGTCACCTCTGCCCACAGGGAGCAGTGTGCAGTCCTGTCACCTCTGTTCTCAGACAGCAGTGGGCAGTCCTGTCACCTCTGTCCTCAGACAGCAGTGGGCAGCCCTGTCACCTCTGCCCACAGGGAGCAGTGTGCAGTCCTGTCACCTCTGTCCACAGGGAGCAGTGGGCAGCCCTGTCACCTCTGTCCTCAGACAGCAGTGGGCAGCCCTGTCACCTCTATCCTCAGACAGTAGTGGGCAGCCCTGTCACCTCTGTCCACAAGGAGCAGTGGGCAGCCCTGTCACCTCTGTCCTCAGACAGCAGTGGGGAGCCCTGTCACCTCTGTTTTCAGACAGCAGTGGGCAGCCCTGTCACCTCTGTCCTCAGGCAGCAGTGGGCAGTCCTACCACCTTTGCCCTCAGACAGCAGTGGGCAGTCCTACCACCTTTGCCCTCAGACAGCAGTGGGGAGCCCTGTCTCCTCCCCACAGCTGAGGGTGAAGCACTGAGTCCAGAATCTGAGACAGCAAGTAACCTGTGTCAGGACAGATAGTCTTTTGGGTTCCCTTTTAGCTGGAGAGTATAGGCATTGGGAATGGGAAGGGAAGTCCAGCCAGCCAGGAGGAGCCTGGGGCACCTCTGATTGATATCTCTGAGGAGTCTCAAGACTCCCTACTCCAGAGAAAGGATCCCTTTCTAGAACGGTCTTTGTGTTCTTACACACTTCATGAAATTGTGGATAAAAGACCCTGGGTCCGCTTCCCCCTTTTCCTGGAGATAGACACACCTTTTCCTACTGACGACCTATAGAAATTTAAATCTGGTAAAAATTAAACAGTCAGGGCTTGGTGTTTTGCTCTGAAAACCAGCCCCTTCTGTAGTGAACCGCTCTCAACCCCCACTCCTGGAAAAGGCTCCGCCCTCTGAGACAGAGGGATGGGCTACAAATCTGTCTGCCCAGCTTCCATTTCCTTTTCTTTTAGAAAGAACACAGCGACAGTCTTCCTCATAACGTCAAGATCTTCCCTCAAAGTACACAGGAAACGTGTGCACCGCTGAGTAAATTAGGCCTCCTCTCCTATCCCTCTTGTTTAGATCCTTCCTTTCCCACAGTGGGACGGGTCTTTGGACATGACAGACAAGCGAAGCCTGTTCTACTTTCACTGCTGTTAAAAGAGGAGAGGGGTGTGAAGCAGGGTTAGGAGGCCAGCTGTTCCCCACCCCCACTCTTCACCTCAGAGAGTCCCCGGCACCTCTCATTCAAGCATAAGCAGATGGTAACAGGGCTAGGAGTCCCAATGGAAGCTTGGGGAAGCCAGGATCCAAACACGGGACAAATAACCTACAGAGAGCTCTGGTTGCTTTGGGTCCCACACAACCAAATAACTTGTGATTCTGACTTTAAAGCCACACAAATTTAAAAAGGCATAGAGCTAAAGCCAATCCAGCCATCTGTCCGGTGGACTCAGAATCCCACCCAGAAAATATCCTAAGATAAGCGCAAATTTGCATCTGTCCTATGGCTTCCAGAGACCAGCTACTACCATCCAGATATCTCTACATAGCTCTCCCAGCCCATCAGACTTGATACTGCTCACCTAGAGAAACCTTCCTGCCTCAGGAAGTGTGGGAATGAGGAGGCATGACTCACTGAGCCAATTAAAGTGGGAAATTCGCATTACCGAGCAGGAACTGCCTGCTTGTTTCAATTAGGAGCCCAAGTGTTCCCCCTTTCCTTCCTAAACAGAGGGTAACAGGACTAGGAGGAGATAAATCTGGGCTCCTTCGAGGGAAAACGGTAAGAGTGCACTACTGGAGTCAGAAGCCTCACACTCACTGGCCAGAGCTGGCGAAGGTCAGAGCTGCAGAGAAATGTTTGAAGAATTCCAGTCAGGAGAAGATAAATGCTTCCTGCTCGCTGGGTGTGCTCTCTCTTTAACTCTTTTTATTCCCGTCTCCGTGAGACCCTGCAGCCCCTTGCAGCTGTGACCTCTCTAAACTGCCAGCCTCAGATGACTGACACTTCATCAATTTTGCCTGAACTGTATTTGCAAGCCAGTCTCGGGAGGATTGGCCAAGTGCACCAAGCGTGGGGGCATTTCCCGACCAGAGCCAGATTGCCTCAGAATAAGGGGGTTCTGCCCACCTTCTCCCAGTGGCCCGGGCAAACAGCCTAGGGGCCTCTCGGCCAAAGGGTATGAACGGACCTCTGATTATTCCTTGTAAATTTTTCATGAGGACATCTGCCCATGCTCCTCTCCCTCTGAGTACCCCGCTCTATCTCTGTCTCTCTCCCTGCCCCACCACCTCCTCTCTCTGTTCTCCCTTCTCTCCTCTCCTCCCCCTACTCTCTCTTTTACCCCCTCCCCCCACTCAGGTCTTACTCTCACTCCTAAACCTCTCTTCTCTCCTTCCTTCCTCTCCCTCCTGTCTTTCTCTCCCCTTCCCTCCTCCCTCCTTTCTCTCTGTTTTCTATCTTCCCCCTTCCTCCCTCCCCTCCTTTTTCTCTCTCCTCCCCCTTCTCCTCCCCCTTCTCCTCCCTCCCTGTGTTCAGATTTCTGACAACTCATGAAAAACGAGAACCATTGGGCCTCAGCTGCCATTAGTCAAGACAAGCCTGACGTGAGGGTGTAAGCGTGGACCTCGGGCTGAGAGAGGCCAAGCTGCAGGGACTGGTCTTGGAGACAAAAGACCAAGCTGAATGGATATTACGGATAGGTGGGCAACAAAGCCCTCCGGACCGGACCAGTAGGGTTGGTTCTGCCGACTCCAGGCTCTGTGCCTGTAGATCGGCTTGGCCCAAGGCTTCCCTGATGAACCCTCCTGCCTCCCTAGTTCCTTGAGGTGGCTTCCTGATCGAAGGCACTGTCTAAATCTAAACAAGAGAGACTGAACTGTATATATAGGGTATCGAATGCTCCTCAAATATCAAAATATACTAACTCTCATGTAAGGAGTAGGGGGCTGGGGATAAGCCTCAAAATCCTTTCTTTCCATACAGTTCAAACTAAGGACCCACAGCTCTTTCTCATTAATGTGCCCAATCATGCCGATGTCCTTTTTGTGCCCCCTTTGATGTGACATGTGCTTCAATTTATTTTTAATCTTCTAAGTGATGTCGGGACTGCAGCCCGTGCACACGTGAAGTCGCTGCCCCTCTTGGCTGTTGTGAAAAGCAGTTTGGTCCACAACAAATCAGGCACTCAGTCCAGAGAGAGTCCAGGAACGATCTCAGGATAGGGAGATGCGCGAAAGAGCTGCGCAGAGGGAAAAAATTCATTAATAAACCCTTCACTGTACACACCTTTCCTACCTTTGTGTGGGTCCTGGCCCTGGTCCTTGGGGACCCGCCATGGAGATACTCTGTGGAGCCACAGTGCCACCCAGTGGTCAGCACTGGCAAATGACTGTCCCTTCTCTCTGCAGTCTTCCTAGGCCCTAATATCACATCTTTAAGCAGTTTTCTACATGAAAGGAGTCCTGCAACTGATTCAAAGCCACCTTGCCTCAGAAACCTGAGCATGACCATAAAAGGCAGTGTGCACAGAACACTGAGGAATGCTTTTAGTTACGTTGGGGGTCTACCCGCAATAGCTACTCTGGGGGGTTCATGTCAAAAGGAAAATAAAATTAAATATACTTTCAAATTATACTTAATTTATGAATCAGTTCAAATACATATGTGTATATAGAAATGTGTGTGCATAGTGTATGCAGATGTTTGTACAGTTATGGTCTCAGTGTTGAGTTCAAACACCTAAACTATAAAAATTCCATAGGACCGTGCTCCTGTTACCCACAATATTGAGGAGAAAATGGCAGAAATATCATATTTCTGGAGTTAGGCAGTGAGGTCAAAAATCTTACCTGGACATAGAAGTCACTCAGCTGATAAAGTGGAGAGTGACCATTTCCCATCTGCAGTCTTGAGTGACCCAGGAGGCTAATGTGACTGTCAATGGTAACTGCCCTATGCCTCAGCTTGATTCTGAGCTTCTGCCTAAGATACTGAGGTCTCACCTCTGTCCTCTCCTCATGCGTTCCCCATGTTCCCAGGCAGAAGCCAGCCCTCCTCCTCTCCTCGAGCCTTCTCCCTTCATGCCCCATGAATATTAATGAGCACATTACACAGGCTTAAAAACTCCTGGTGAATCCATTGGTCTCCAAACTCACATGCGCCTGGATTGGAAGGCGGAGCATTACCTATCAATAGTGAAATCTATTGACCAGACAATACAGGCCTCTTTCTGAGTCACCTGCAGTACAGAGTGGATTTCTCATACACTTAAAAAAAGCAAGGGAAGATTAACGCTGGTTTTAACCATTTAGTTACGGAAGCCTTTAAACACTGCATATGACAGGTTATTGTAGAATAGGTCATTTGGTACATACTTTAAATAACTTAATATAAAATCATGATGAGTGGAGGAGCTGAAAGTCTTCATCTCTGGGAAACAATATGAAATCTGACCTAAAACTTTCCTGATAGTTAAAGTCATTGCGTTATTGTGTTTCTCGTCCTCACCCACTGCACTGACTAACTTTGTTTATTACAGTCACGCTCCTGGAAACTGAGGAACTGATTCCATCAGGTGGCCTAAAGGCCACTCTGTGAGGACAATTTACTGATTGGTGTGGGAGGGCCCAGCTCACTACGGATGACACTGACCAGGACAAGGAGGTCCTATGGTGTATAGAAAAGAAAGCTAGGCAGAGGGAGAGTGAGCCAGTAAGCAGTGCTTCTCGATGGCTCTCATTCGGTCCATGACTTGAGTTCTGGCTTGGATTCCTCAATAGTGGACTTCGGTCCATAACCTTTGGTCATGGTGTTTGTCATAGCAACAGGATAGCAAACACAAACAGATGGATAGGACCCTAGAGTGAACAGCCTGCCCATATCTTACCATCTAGGTTGTCAGGGCTTTGTATTCATATTGAGAGCTTCACGCCGGTTGCGGTGTATGCCACCTTGTGCCATTTTGATGCTGAAGATGTTCCTGGGGTCTGAGAGAAACTGTGAACTATGGAGGGAACCAGGTCCTTTTCCTGGCTAGTTTTAGGCCAACTTGACGCAAGCTAGAATCGTCTAAAAGAAGAGAACCTCCAATTGAGAAAGTGCCTCCCTCCATAAGAACCAGCTCTAGGGCATTTTTCTAATTAGTGATTGATGGGAGAGGGCCCAGCCCATTATGGGTGGTGCCATTCCTAGGCTGGTGGTTCTGGGTTCTCTAAAAAAGCAGTCTAAGCAATCCATTAGGAGCAAATAAAGTAAGCAGCACCCTCTCCTTGGCCTCTGCATTAGCTCTTGCCTCCAGGTTTTTGCCTGTTTGAGTTTCTGTCCTGACTTCCTTTAGAGATGGACAGTGGATATGAAAGTATAAACCAAATAAACCCCTTTCTCCCCAAATTGCTTTGGTCATGGTGTTTCATCACAGTAACAATAACCCTGTCCGAGACAGAAGTTAGTACGAGATGTGCCTTATCACTGTGACGTACCTAACTTTGTTTTGGGGAAGGAGTATGAGTGAAGTTTGGAATTCTAGGCTAAAAAGTTCGGTGAGGTCTTCTGTGGGAGCTGGGAATGTAAGAATGCATCTAGTTTCTGAAGTTCCAGGGGTAATTCTGAGAGTCACTTGAACACTCTGTCGGGGCCATCTGCTATTTTGAGTTGAGAATCTGTGGTTCTTGTTAGCTGGGGCTGAAGAATTAGCTCTGATTTACAAACAATCAGAACCACTCAAGTAAAACCTTTGCTCTGCTCAGACAATTGATGCTGGTCAACTAGAGCTTAAAAATTAACAAGAGACCGGAATTGTTGAGGTAAAAATCTTCTGGAAAGTATTTCCACAGAGTCAGCACACAGCTGTGTTCCAGAAGCAACCAAGATTGTGCCCCACACAAGCAACCAAATCTGGTACGATGAGGGTCACATAGGGGGTAGTGGTTTCCAGGCATGGAATAGGCAGGGAGCACAGCTGAGCCTTGGCACTGAAGGTGGCCAGGATAAGCCATTGGTGAAGTTGCAGCTCCAGTAGCAGTGGAAACCCCAGCATTGAATGGGTCATGGAAAGAAATTAAGGCTTGTCACCACAAAGAGAGTCTGTGAGAGGTTGTTGGTGAAAGTACAGCCCAGTTGCAGCAGAGACCCCAGGTTTTAGGAGGTGCCAGTACCATGGGATAATCACCAAGAACACAGCAGTGGTGGAGTGGAGGCTCCCAGAGCTTGCAAGACAAGCTGTGTGTGCTGAGGAGAAGTGAGTTAGAGAGGTGACCCAAGCCCTTGGAGGAGTCTCAAAAATTGTGAGCCAATCCTAGATACTGATCAATGAATCATTTACACTTCTCTATCTGATTGTAACTATGCTGTGGTTCTTACCCATTAAAATAAGGAAATATTTAACTTACTTTTTATGTTATAGGAGCCAACAGTTGAAAGATACTGGATTTTAAAAGACTTGATATTTTTCAAGACACTGGGATTTTGCTTTTTGATTTTTTAAAAAGGCTGTGGGACTCTTAAGTTTATAAAATGTTTTATATTGTGACGTCTTTATTAATGAGTGATCTTGGGAATAAATAAGAAAGGAAAGGTTGTATTGTAACGGCAATGGTTGTATATAAAATTTTCAAGGAATCAGTTGTACTGACTAGTTTATGTCAAGGTGACACAAGCTAGAGCCATCGGAGAGGACTGAGCCTCAATAGAGAAAATGCCTTCATGAGCTGGGGCTGTTGCTCTTTACTGATTGGAGCACTCAGGAGAGTATGTCTGCACCTTGCCTGAGCAGCATAATAGAACTGGCCCTTCCCCCAGGTTCCTGCCTTGCCTGAGTTCCTGCCCTGACTTCCTTCAAAGATGAACTAAGATATGGAACTACAGTCCAAATGAACCCTTTCCTCCCTAAGTTGCTTTTGACTATGGCTTTTCATCACAGCGATAGAAACCCTAACTGGGATAGCCACATAATGGTCAATAGCCCAAATAACAGCCACTAAATGAAGAGGTATCTTCATTATCCCCTCTCTGCCGGGCACTGTGCTCACAGCATACTTGCTTCTCAGAGGTTTCACAGGAATCTGTGGAACAGCCATCTTTAGAACTCTTCCCCCTCTCATAGACATACCAGATGAAACTTAAGGAGGTCTAAGAAAAGGACTCTTAAGGGCCCCTGGCATTTAATTGCAGCTTGGGATTTGGGTCTTCGGAATTACCTCCCTTGGCAATTCCTGCCTTTCCTTTGTATTCATGTAGGGGTCTGACATGATTTCAGAAATGCAGTTCATAGTCTACACAAGACACTCTAACTATACAGCCTTTGGCTCACAAGTGTAAAGATGGCCACAAACATCGCTGAGAAGACTCATGTGTGTACAGCTCGATACAGACAGGGCAGGCAGAAGCACAGGCTACTTATGGCTAGAGAACTAACCCTTGTCAGGGGAGTCTCAAAGGACAGGGTGCTGATAAGAAGGATCAAGATAGGCTAAGCTAGGATAAAGTAAGAAAAGCTAAGACCCTGGAGAGAGGGACAATCCTTCTACTATAACCTGTTACTACTGCCCTTTTGTTGGGGAGCAGGGGGTGGCCCCAGTCTCTGAGCCTCATTGAGTGACAGAGACAACCACTACTAGAAAGGGTGTGGGGTCAACTATTGCATATGCCCTCCATGTCCCAAAACCACAAGGGCAGAGACCAGAAAATACATTCCAGAGACCAGAAAATACAGTCTCCAACACAAGGCCTGCTAGGCTCTGGGCATACTTTTCTATGTGGCTTCTGGAGGTGGCATTAGCACCATGTGGAGGAGGGGGAGTTACAAATTCTCCAGAAAGTTGCTTGTCTGTGAGGAGGCTGCAAGAACATTTGCTTTTGGCCAATCCATTGGGAAGAATCTGCACCTGCTGCAGGATGATGTAAACAACAGGGCGCCATACTAGGTTATTTAAAGTGTGTACCAAATGACCTTTTCTAAAATAACCTGCCATATGTGATATTTGAAGGCTTCAAGCAACTAATTGGTTAATTGTTTTGTTATGTTTGATAAAAAATAGGCTTGTAAGGTACATCCACACTGAATTTGGGAGAGTTTTGGAAGGTGTAGGTTTCCATACCATAAAGCTCTGAGCAGAGCATAAACAGCTACACACTGGTACCACTGCTTAAATGCTTCCAGTTGAATGATTTCACCTGTTGGATAGGAGATAAAATAATCTATAAATGCACATAATCGGAGACAAGTTAAGCTACTAACACTAAAGACGCAGAAAGAAGTATGGAGTTACTACAGATGCCCTGACCAGGGGAAGCTGTGCTCTTCTCTCTAGAGGATTGTCTGAAGCCAGTTAAAGACAGAATGCTAAGCGCATTTAAGTCTCTGTTGGAAACCTATTCTGGCTTTTACTTTTATTTCAATAAAGTTGGTATCTTTGGGAAATTTTTAGGAGACTACAAATTTGGAGCTTGCCTATGTGTGAGTTTATTTCTAGGAGATGGTAGATAAGTGTCCAGCGCATCGCTATGACGACCCACTCTTAGGAATACACAAGTGTGCACACACGTGCAAAGATATACAGGAAGACTCCTAGCCCCCTCGCTGTGTCAGGAGACAGCCATCTACAACCAAGATGTCCTGCCATTCCAGATTCTCCGGTATTTTGGTCAGTCAGTATTGCTTCAACAAAAACACTTCAGAGCAGAGAGCTTGTGTATGCCAAGAATTAATTACTCTTGGTTCTTGAGACTGGGAAATTCAAAATCAAGATACCAGCAGATCAGATGTCTGGGAAGGCCTGTCCTTCTTAGATGCCTTCTAGGTATCCTCACATAGCAGCAGTAGGGGAGAAGTTCCTTGAGACCTCTTTTTTAATCCTGTCACTAGGGGTAGAGCCACATGGCCTTCTCCTCTAAGGCCCCACCCCCTAATACCATCACACTGGGTAGTTAGGGTTCCATATTTAAACTTTGGGAAAGCACACATATTCAAATCACAGCCCAATCCTCACCCCTGCCCTGCACCTCCTGGTTGCTCATTATCAATGCCACTTCCTTAAGGGGAACAGGGGCCTTCCTCTAGGTTTCGTGGACACATTTTCTGTAGCTCTTATGCATTCACCCTGTGGTGTGGGTCACTGTATGTTGCTTCAAGCCACCACTTAGGATTCAGACTGATATGATTTGTGCCTTACTTTCCCTGTGCATCCCGAGGGTCTGCTGGTCTCAAGCCCATTGTTTTGGTGGTGGGTACACTGTAAGTCAACCCTCTTCTTTGCTGTCTCTCACATCACCTGCAGCTAAAAGCACCTCTCACTTATTCTGGAGCCTAAGGCAGACACCAGAAGCCAGGAAGGGTTATTAGAGAAAGTGGTATCCAAGCTGAGTACTGATGGATGGGAAGAAAGATGGCTCAGTGCCAAGAAAGCAGAAAACCTGTCCCTGTTGACTCGGGTGCTGTTAAAAGCATCATTTCAATTAATCTTTCCACCAGTTCACGAGCAAGACATTAGGAACCTTGTTTGTACATGGAATTCAGGCAGCCTGAGCTGTCGAGGACCGCACAGAAAGTTAGGCAGCTTTGGTGGCTATTGTGACATCACTCAGCACTGCTCTACGGCATGGTGCCTATCCGGCTTTTAGTACCCAGAAAGAATTCACACAGAAACCATGAGTTGTCACCTCCTGTCAGGAAAAAACCATACATCAGAAAATCCAAACAAAATAAAAGGCCGCTGGAAAACCAGGCCTACCTTCCCAACCCCTCCCTGCTGTGAGCAGCTGGTCCTGTACTGGGCACATTTATCCATCATCACACAATGAGTGGGAAGGACTCTCAGAGGCAGTCAACTGGTGGCTTCGCAGACCGTACCCTAGTATGGACTCTTTCTGTCACCCCTAGTTTAGTGGCCACTGTCAGCAGTGGTTTCAGTTGGAGGCAGACCCCCTAGTTTGTTACAAGGGAGGCAGCAACACCCGGAAACAGCTGCCTCCAGCACCTGCCATGACAGGGACTCTCCCAGCATCCACATTTCCCCACCCAGTGAAGCAGATGTTTTTTCTGGCTGCTGGCCAGTCCTGGCATCACCTCAGATGGCAGCAGGCACTGGCTGGGGATACTTAGGGAGGTTAGGCTGACTCTTAATTTCCACATCCTCATGCATTGGCAGAACGTATGCATCCAGAGCAGAAGAAAGCAGAAGCCCCTGCAGACTGGCGGAAGAACTCTGACAAGGTGCAGAGGGAAGGTGTGCCCATGACGGTCTACGTTCAACCACACGTTTCCCCTCTCCTCGGATGCTGTTCATAGAAAGGTTCCAGCTCATTGATTTGTTCTGACAAAACTATTCCAGTAATCGCTTTTTAAATTAAGAATATGAGGCTGTTGGAGGTTGTATGTTAGAGCAAGACCACATTTGACTCATACAGATGCACATATATACATGCACAAATAAATAAAATCACATTTACATATATATATAATATGCAGAATATGTATCTATAAACAAAACACACATATACACAATATTCAGACACACAACATACAAAATATATATAGTACACACATATGAGTAATATACACAGAAAACATACATTTACATAAACACAGAACATGCACAAAATGTATACGTATGCCATACATATACAATGCACATACAGAATATACATATACACACATTTGTACAGCCCATGAGCATATGCACACACACACACACACACACACACACACACACACACACACCCTCACACACACTCCATACCCTACTAACTCCTAACTCCTAGGCCAGCACTGTTCTCTTTGGAGTGGCTTTATAGAAGGACCGGGGACCATACTGCTCTGCCCATCTCCTCCACTAAGCCCAGTCTCAAATCTACTGTTTAGAACTTGCCTGAGTATCGCCTGATACTAGGAATGCATACAGAATATAACTCTTGAATAGCAGTGCTACAGTTCTACCTAAGTTCCTCTGTCTGTGCCTAGCACACAGCCACCATGAGGGTCACTTAGCAGGGCCTGACATGGCTCCCTATAGGACTGAGCTGAGACAGACAAGAATCTCACTGGTATCTCCCTATCCTTATGCCTTCTTTGTGTCCATCTATCATTCATGTAAGAAGGGGGAAATGATGATCATGGCACCATGCTAGCCCCTCTCCTGGTTCTATCCATGTCAGCAGCATCTCGGAGACCAGGACATGAGTATGTCCTGGCTGAAACTCCCCAATCTCTAGTGGGGTGAACTCAGTGGCTGTCCTCGGAAGCACATTCCAAGGAGAAGGCAGTTTGTTCCAAGCCCTTTTCTAGCTTGCTCAAAGTGAAGTGTCTGAGTAGAGCCTGCTTTCTACATATCTATCCAGATCACCACCATTTGTACCTGGAGGCCACTGTCAAATTCCAAGATGACCTCTGTGCAAAATGTATTCAAGATAGACTGTTCTACAATTTTTCCCTGGGAATATATAAGAAAACACTTATTCACCCCAGATACTGAACCAAGAAAGTCCAAGTTAGTGACCTGTGGATTTATTGGGATTACTTACAGAAGAACAGGCAATTTGAAAGCAGTTAACAAACCCTCCAAATTCTCTAAATCACTGAAGAGTCACATCTTAGTCCCTCTTGGTCAAGGAAGGGTCTTAATGAGGGTATTAGACCTCACGGGCCTCATGAGTCTCCTTGAGCCTCCTGGCCCCCTCCACCAGGAATGATGTTTATGCCTGACCTCATGAGCATCACTGGTGGGTAGCAGCAACTGAAACATTCTGAAGACTGAGACTTGAGGGCTCTCTTCTTTGCTCCTTATCTCTTATAGCATGTGCCAAGGTCTCCAAGTTTGCTTTTGTATCTTAGTTTGCTCTTTGGTTCACAGCAGTGTGATATCTCTGGTTGAACAACAGAGTGTTCCAAGAAACACACACACACATACACACATATACACATACACACACACACACACACACACACAGAGAGAGAGAGAGAGAGAGAGAAAGAGAGAGAGAGAGAGAGAGAGAGAGAGAGAGACCTCCAATCCACCCAGACACCAGCAGGCCCTGTTTAAAAAGCTCCTTAAATTAGCCTCCTGGGCCAGTGGCTCAGCCCACTCCCCATTCACTCCCTTTGGACATAGAGAATTAGTAGCCTTCTATAACTACTGCATCTTAGGGTCATATTTTTTAATGGAAGTCCATTTTCCTGTGAGTATACATTTACATACTTCTTAAGAACACAAACCATACCTTTCCACTTAGAAAACAAAATGGAACAATTTGTGGCCCTTTCTTCACTATAGTAGAAGGAATCCCTGTGGGTTCAGCACTTTACCAATGTCATTCAGTGGTTGTCAACTTTTGAGAATGAAAAACCCATTGTCAGTCACTCTAATTTCAAAAAAAACTCCTTGGGAGGCAGTGGCTTGGGCGGGGACCATGTCCTGACCCACTAGGCCTTGCCACTCCCAGAGATTCAGGAAGTCTGGAGGAAACAAAGAGGCACAGAACCAAGGGTTTTTCTGCCCAGCTTTGCTTACTTTGTAGCTTTGAGGAGATTTTTATTTGTTTGTGTGTGTGTGTGTGTGTGTTGTTTTGTTTTGCCAGGCCTCGAGCATTTTTTTCAGGGGAATGATGAGCGATAGAAATGTCCCTAGCTGGGAAGATGACTCAGTCAGTCAAATGCTTGCTAGGCAAGTATGAGATTCTGAATTTGGTCCCCAGAATCCTTATGAAAGGCCCGTGGTGGTGGTGGTGCCTGCTTTTAATCCCAGTACTTGAATGGTGGAGAGAAACGGGAGTCGCTTGCTGGTCAACCCAGTCTAACTGGAAAGCTTTAGATTCCAGTGGGAAATCGTTCCCAAAAAGAAGAGAAGTGTTGGCAACTGAAAGACACACCTGGTTGTCCTTTGGCCTCTGTATGCACACATACACATCTGGACACACAAAATGAAAAGTCCCCACATGGACACAGCAGGAGATACTACCCTGTAAGTAGGAACAATGAGGACAGACATGAAGTAGTCATAACCTATCTGCTGAATGAACAGCTAAATGGACAGAGTTCAGTAAACAAAGGGAGAGGCTTCTTCCATAACAAATGCAAACTATTAGCATAGCAACTCAGGAATGGGCTGCGACTCACATCAGCATGAAAAGATACACCGATATAAGTCCTCAGCTGCGTGGAACAAAAGTGGAGAAAAACCTTATGCATAGGAAGGGAACAAAATGTCCAGTGAACAGCCAGGAAAAAGGAGGGAGATGATGGGAGACCATCAGCTTAGCAGCCTGAAGCTCAGACTTTTCCATGCCCAGTCTTCTGTGATCCTGCTCCAAGGCAGTATATTGTTTTATTAATTTTAATTTTACATATAAGAAAAGTGACTTTAATCACCTAATCAAAGTTGCACAAAAGTGGAGAAGCTTATATAAGAGCTCTCTACCTCACAGGTGGGATCCTGAAACACACACACACAGAGACATAAACACACACCACCACCCTATTCTGTCTGTTCCATGTGCTCACACTTCTGCCCAAGAGACTTGTTGACACACCTTGAAATGCTTGCATGCTGCAAAAGACAAAACTTGTCCTTACAAACTCCAAATGCAACCAGGAAAGTGGTCAAGAGACAAACGTTGTGCTCCCTGTGAGAAGTCATGGTGCAGAGTCTAAAGCTTTGGGAATGATCCAACATGGCGGCATAAACTGAGACAGTGATACCAGACTGCATGAAAGAACGCTGACCGTACCCTGAGCCATGCAAGAAGACAACTTAGAGAAGCTTGTAATTCAATTCTCTCTCCATCACTCCTTTTAGGAGACCAGGGAAGGAAAGGTCTATGCTGCTTCAAAAACTGAATAAAAGCTACAGCCTGTGAGGAAAAAAAACAAAAAAACAAAACAAAAGGTAGCTTACATGAGAAGACAGTTTCCAAATGGGCTATCTGGACACAATCAGGGTGCTAGTCTTGAAGGAGAGAAATGGCAGTCAGGGAGGCCTGGGACAGACACAACCTAAGCTTCTGCAGGACTCTTCTTCAAAGCCTCACTGGAGTCTAAAAGTTTTTGGAACCCAAGTTGAAAGGGTTGGTCCAGAGTCTGTGCACCAAAGGGCTATTATTAAAGTGCATGGGTTTTATAAGAACTAATGAAATCATGGAGGTGAAAACATATATCTTTCATACTATTTTTATTGAATATTTGGGGATGTCACATCATGAGCACTATCCTGTGCAAATCCTGACAAATGACTGCCAATGAAAACATCACTGAACATCCGGGATTCAAAATGCCCATCTTTCACTGAGTGCAGTCCCAGGACCATTCAACAGGCAGCCTTCTGGGTCACTTTATACCCAGGATCACTATGACAACAGCCCAACATAAACTTTCAAGCTCACAGCAAACATGAAAGACTTCTGTGTCATTGGGGGATGAAGTAACCTGTTGAGGTAAATTTTAAAAGGTTGGCTTATCTTTTTATCAGCCCCCTCGGTCTTACTCTGTGGTCCACAAGCTACACTCTCCAGGAGACTCCCTTCCCGGGCGGTTCACTCTGCTTGCCCTGTTACTTCCATCCTGTGTGGATACGACCGCCCGGCACGTTTCATCTCTCCATTGCCTGGCACAACCGTGACTCTAAAGTCTGATAGCTTTTCATGGTAGGTTTATGTATATTAAATTCTCAATTCACAAACCCTCTACACAATAAGATTAAATCCAATTGACATAGATGCAAACTTCCCTTCTATAAGAGATAAAAAGATCTATAGAATACTTTAAGAATATTCATATCTTCCTATCGCCAATTATGGCCACCAAGATCTAGGTCCAAATTTCCCAGCTCCATATTGATTGCTGCAATAGTAATGGATTTCAGAGTTCTCAAGCCTGAACTCTGTAGATTATTTTGTATCACAGTATCAAAAAGTTGGACATAATTGTGAGAAGGCTCCTAGGGTCTCATTCTTTAAAGAAGAAACTTCTATGTTTAGTGTATTGTGCACATGTGTGCACATACATGTGGAGACCAGAAATCCTGTTTGCTCTGCTCTAGAATTCTGCACCTTATCTTTGAAGAGGGGCACTTACTGAATCTGGTTTTTCTCCAATTGGCATGCTGGTTAGTCAGGGAGGTTTAGGGATCTGCTTGTCGCTGCCTCTCCGACACCTGAATGGCAAGCGCATACCATAGGCCCCAGCTTTTCTCACATAAATAGTCACTAGAGAGTTAAGCTCAAGTCTTCATGCTTATGCAGCAGGCTCTTTGCTGACAGAGCCATCTCCCTGGGCCTGGAGCCATATTTCTTCTTAAAGGGAGAAGATCATGACAATGAGGAAGGAATCCATTAGGGACAGGACTTTCTAAAGAAGCAGTCAGTCCTCCTCAGGCCCCCGTTTCCCCTCCTGCACCTTTCCCTAGATTTCCCTTGCTATCTTCATCCTGCAGGAAGGCCAGCTCATCGCTTCCTATGAGGAGTTTCACATTGAGTTTCTCCTGGCATTAGCAAAGCACTCAGGCATCCCTCGTGGAATTACAGCCCTATTATGTACAATTGAGTATGCATTACTCCTTATTTTCATGCCATTAGCTTGGAGAAGGCTATTTCTAAAGCACTGAAGTATGTAAGAGTTACTTGAGGGGCAGAAAAAAGCCCAACTGGAGGGATCAAGATGAGAAATACTAGCCAAGAGAAGATACATGTTAACAACACATTTACATTCAACCAGGATAATTAAACAGAATGAGAAAGGGCAAGGTTTCTTTACTTCCATTTTTACTAGTGAAAGGCAACCTCCTATGTGACGGTCATGTAGGAATCGTGCAAAACTGTGGCCACACCCTGGGAAATGCAGGAGATCTGACAGCAGATCAGAAGCAAGGACTTGCCTTGGGACCTCTAACACATTCTAAGTGGCACTCAGAATGGTGTTAATCATAGAAGTGTGTGGGCACAGTGTTCACAAATAGACTATGGAGTTAGACAGGAAGATAAACTACTAAGATTCAAATTAAAATTCAAATCTCAGAGTCATGGAAGAAGGCTCAGAAGGTAATGTTTCTGCTGCAGACACATAAGGGTCTGAGATTATTTTAGACACATAAAGTCCAAGCTTGGTGTCATGTAAGGCAATTGTCCATAACTCCAATTACAGAGGATCCTAAGTTCTCTTCAGTCTTCCCTGGGCACCAGTTACAAACATAGTGCACATAATGTTGGAGTGAAAACTGGGAGATCCCCAGTGGTTCCTGGCCAATCAGCTTAGCCAATTAGTGAGCTCCAGACTCCATGAGGCAGCTTGCCTCAAAAAATAGGGTTGTGGGGCTAAGAAGTTAGCTCAGTGGCTAAGAGTGTGCGCTGCTCTTACAGAGAACCCTTATATTTTCTAGTGCCCACATAGTGGCTCAGAATTGTCCATAACTCCAATTACAGAGGATCCTAAGTTCTCTTCAGTCTTCCATGGGCACCAGGTACAAACATAGTGCACATGCATGTGCACAAGCAAAATAGCCACATATAATAGAATTAAATATTTTAAAATAGTAAATGTACACATAGATACACGCACATACCAATATATACACACAAGATAATACCCAAAGGATCTTAACTCCCTGTGTAGCACATGACAGGAACTTAATATTTGTTCCCTTTTCCATTGAATTATAAGTTTCCACTTGGGAGAAAACTTTTTAAGCTTTATTGAATTGGCAAGACAGCTTCAGCAGACCCTGCCCTCCAGCAAAGGGGAGTCCATACCTTTCAATTTCAGTTGGGTCCAGAAGAAAGGCTAGCAGAGAATTATGAGTAAGCCAGCTGCACAGTGCATCCTGAAGGTGAAGACATAATGGAAAATAAACAATGGCCTTTGAATAATCACAACTCCACTGAAAAGTTCTTTTACTGTGTCTTATCCTTGTGACTAGCGACACCTAAACCCGTGAGCATGACTGTTCTTAGAGCCATGTTTTCCTCACACTGAATGAAGCACACTGAGTTGCTGCCAAAAAAAATCTCTTAGTTGAGATTGTCAGCCATGTGTGATAGAGAACTGTCTGTAGCCCTGGGGTCCAGTGTGGTCTTAATGAGATACACATACTTAGAAGGCCTAGAAGGTGATGTGGATGGTGGGAGACATTTCTATGTTTCCAGAATACAATGAGATTGGTTATTCCTTCTCTTTCCACTATTTGACAGTTTTCCTTCATTGTAAAGACCCACCTTGCTGGGGGTGGGCTGAGTGAATGAAGACTGAAAGAAATTCCAATCTTGTGTCCAACTTGCTGGGCCCAATGCTGCTCAGAGCATCCTTAGTCGGGTCTCTAAAAATGCATTTTTCATTCTGGCTTGTCAATCACTCTGTTTGGAAGGCCACATTGGGCTGCGGCACTCTACTTAGAAATGCAACATGGCTTCTCTTTTATAAATTACATACTGAGAATACATCCAGTAAGAGGAAAGATTCTCTACTCCTCCCCCTGTCTTAGTATTCCTGCCAAGGAGATATCTTAAAAGATATCTTAAAATAAATGAGTAGGGAAAGAAAAAATATAGAAGGAAAGACAGAGATCATGTTGTATTGACTCAGGTTTTCATCTAAATTACCTGCTAATTGACCTGAGCAGTCAGAGCAAGGACTGTTTATTGTGGTCACAACAGAATCTTCACCTAAAATTTGTGCAAATGAGCCCAAGAGACCAAGTGAGGATCCATAACACAGGTGTTCATCAGCTGTCAGCCAAACACCCACTTTTACATCCTTTAATTAAGTCGTCGAGCTTTTCCCACTGCCTCTGCCTCTAAATTATATGGAATGAGGATCCTTCCACTTGAGACTTGCAGACAATCAGGGCTGTGAGTGGAGGAATGGCAGCAAACAAGAAGTACGATCCATCTGGGAATTTGATTGAACCAAGGTACTGCCAGCAGAGAGGAGAGATGGGGTTTATAAACAGGTTTTATAAAGACCTAACTGCCCCCAGGTCTTGCATAGATGAATACCAGAAGAGAAGATTTAAGGTTTGCTCATGGGTGCTCATATTTAAAAAGAATAGATTATCCTTCACTTTCCACGTGGCAAATGTGTTCTCTTCAGTAACATATGAGGAAGAGGAATGCATGAATTATTGAAAATCTGGGGCAAAAACACTCAGGATAATTGCTTTACTTTATCAACAAAGATGAGACTTATGACCAGACTAAGATCTGAGTCAAAACCAGAAGGAACAGGGCGTTATGGTTATGTACTGAAAATTCTAACTCTGCCCCTTATTAACTGCATCCCTCCCAGTGAATTCCTTACAGTTCCTGCCATATAATCATCTCATCTGTAAAATATGAGTTAGTAGGGTAGCTGAAAATTTTCCCCCATGGGATTATGAAGAAAGCACAGAATATACAATGAGTATAGATGGCAAAGGCTTCATAAATATTATCCTTTATTAAAACCCAACCACCAGTGAGTCATGGGAAAGCCTTTCAGAACACCGGGAAATGGCTCGGATCTGTCATGAAGACAGCCAGAGTTTAAATGTCACTTCCCCACTTCCTTATCTGTGGCTCTAAGCAAATGAAAGTTTCTGAACATTAGTTTATTAAATTGGTAAAATTATAAATGGCTGAAATGACATCATCCTCCTGAGAAGCATTTGTCTATGTCAAACAAACTGGGTGCAAATTCCTGTAGTTACCAATACTGCTATCTCTGTCCTTTTCTCATCTGTTGGGGGGTTGACAGGAACTGAGGCAGACTGTCAGGATATATGAAGAACATTAGCACATGTAAGAACTGTTTGCTGCTGGGTATTCCTTCATGTCAAAAGGAAGTATGGCATTAAAGAGGTAGACCCAAGGAAAAACAAGAAGAGTTTGTTCTCTGCAGAGACTTATTAAGTGCTCCTTAGGTACCTGCTTTGGTTTTCATTTGTGATGATCTCATAGGTATTATAGCAGATGTAGTAAACAAAAAAGACCATGTACCATAGTTCTCTGAAGTCATAGAAGAACTCAATGGTCTGAACATGAGAATGCTCTCTCTCTCTCTCTCTCTCTCTCTCTCTCTCTTTCTCTCTCTCTCTCTCCCACACACACACACACATACACGCCTCAAGACTAGCTTCAGGAGTATGAATTGCATTTGGAGCTTAGAAAGAGGAAATTCCCTGGAGTCTGAGAACTTGGAGACATTCATACTGAAGACACAATTCTTAAACTCCTTATCCAAGCTCCACTTGCTGGCCCTTCGCCCACAGGAGTACTCTTTCCTAGAAGTGAATTTAAAAACTATTCTTAAAGCCATCCAGTGCTTTAGTATTTATGTATAGGAAGGCCATCCAGGCTCTTTTTCTCATCACAACAACAAAATTCCCAACTAAAGTTTAGGGGAGTAGAAATATATTGTGACTCTTTGTTCTGGAAGGTGTCAACCCATTAAGGTAGAAAGGCTTGCAGAGTTCATGGTGGTAGGATTTCCTAGTAACAAGATGCCTGCCAAAGGCAACACAAGAAATGATGTGTTTTGACTTACCGTTCTAGGGGATATAATACATCATGGCAGGAAAGGCATTGCAGTTGGGAAGTTAAGAAGCAAAAGGAACAAATTCTTGAACCCAGCTTACATTCCTCTTTCTATTTAATCCAAGAACCTAGCCCACAGAATTGCACTGCCCACATTAGAAGTTTGTCTTAATTTCTCAATCAACAAATTAGCCAGCAAAATTAACACACCAGGGAAAGAAAGGAGCAACATGGAAATTGGTGAGATGGGTATTGTAAGGTTGTGTACAAGTTCTAGATGGGTACTCAATAATAAAAACCAAATTAAAACACTTTTATGCATGGGTGCACACACTTGTAATTCAGCATCAGTGGAGGAAGAGACAGATGAATCTCTGAAGCTCACTGGCCAGCCAGCCTAATCTATTTAAGGTTCCCCAGGCTAGTGAGAGACTTTACCTCCATATCACAAAGGCAATCATGTGTGATACCCTATACCTCTAATCCCACCATTTAGGAGCAGATACAAACAGTCAGTTCTTTATGTCTACAAGCATAGCCCGGTTTATTCATTGAGTTCCAAGCCAACCATAGCTAAGTAGTGAGATACTGTCTTAAAAAGTAAAACTAGACACTGCCATCAGGATTTGTAGCCTGTCCTCGGAGAACTGAGCACCCAGAGGAGACTCAGGAGCCCTCTCCCTACTGAGCCCACTGGTGAGCCCACACTCTTTCTCCACTGATTATCTGGGAAGAAACCTCTGGGAACTCTTAGGACACAGGTATCATGCCACTGCTTGGGTCTGTACCCTACAGGCCACCATCTGCACCCAAAGCTAGAGCTGGCCCATAGCCATCATAACTCACAAACTGCCCATAGAGAGGTGAACACCCAGGACCAATCTCCCTCTGGAACCCAGAGCCCACAGACACACGGGAAAGACGAGTTCCTTTCAAAGACAACAAGAACAATTAACACCGAAGATAAGGAGATGGCAAAAGGAAAGTGCAAGAATCTAAGCAACAGAAACCAAAACAACCTGGCAACATGAAAACCCAGCTCTCCCACAACAGCTAGTAGTGTACATCCCAACACATCAGAAAAACAAGATTTGTACTTAAAATCGTGCCTCATGCTGATGATAGTTGGCCTCGAGAAGCACATGAATAACTCCCTTAAAGAAATACAGAAAACACAAGCAAACAGATGAAGGAATTAAACAAAACCATCCAGGATCTAAAAACAGAAATGTAAACAATAAAGAAAACACAAAGAGAGACAACCATATAGATAGAAAACCTAGGAAAGAGGTCAGGAGTCATAGATGCCAGCACCAACAACAAAATATAAGAGATGGAAGAGGAAATCTCGGGGACAGGAGATAACATAGAAAGCATTGATACAACAGTCAGAGAAAATGTAAAAATTAAAAAGCTTCTAACCCAAAACATCCAGGAAATCTAGGATACAATGAGAAGACCAAAGGATAATAGGTGTAGATGAGAGCAATGACTCCCAGCTGAATGATCCCGTAAATATCTTCAACAAAATTATAGAAGAAAACATCCCCAACCTAAAGAAAGAGATAATGATGAACATACAAGAATTCTACAGAACTTCAGATAGATTGGACCAGAAAAGAAATTCATCTTGACACATAATAGTCAAAACACCAAATGTTCAAAACAGAGAAAGTATACTGAACACAGTAAGGGAAAAAGTACAAGTAACATATAAAGGCTGACTGATTGGAATTACACCAGACTTCTTCACAGAAACTATGAAAGCTAGAAGATACTGGACAGATATTATACAGACCCTAAGGGAACACAAATGGCAGTCCAGGTTACTATATCCAGCAAAACTCTTAGTTACTATAGATGGAGAAACCAAGATATTCCTAGACAAGACCAAATTTACACAATACCTGTCCAAAAATCCAGATCTTCAAAGGATAATAGATGGAAAACTCAAACACAAGGAGGGAAACTTCACCCTAGGAAAAGTAAGAAAATAATCCTCTTGAAATAAACCCAAAAGAAGAAAGACACACAAACATAATTCTACCTCTAACAACAAAAATAACAAAAAACAATAATCATTATTCCTTAAAATCTCTTTAAATCAATAGACTCAATTTCCCAATAAAATGGCATAGAATATCAGACTGAAAATGCAAAAATTTTGCTGCGTACAGGAAACTCATCTCAGCGACAAAGACAGGCAGTAACTCAGAGTTACAGTTTGGAAAAAACTTTCCAAGCAAATGGTTTCAAGAAACAAGCTGGAGAAGCCATTCTAATATCAAATAAATAGATTTTTAACCAAAAGTCATCAAAAAATATAAGGAAGGACACTTTTTACTCATCAAAGGTAAAATCTATCAAGATGAACTCTCAATCCTGAACATCTATGTTCTAAATACAAGGGTACCCACATTCATGAAAGAAACTCTACCAAAGCTAAAAGCATATATTGTATCACACACAATAATAGTTGAAGACTTCAACACCCTATTTTCATCAATGGAAGCAGAAACTGAACCGTGACACAGGGAAACTAACAAAAGTTATGAACCAAATGGATTTAACAGACATCTATAGAATATTTCATCCTAAAACAAAAGAATATACCTTCTTCTTAGTACCTCACAGCACTTTCTCCAAAACTGACCACATAGTTGGCCACAAAACAGGCCTCAAATAATGCATGAACATGGAAATAATCCCATGCATCCTATCACATCGCTATGGACTAAGGCTGGTTTCAATAACAACAAAACATCAAAAGCCCACATACACATGGAAAGTGAACAATGCTCTACTCAATGATAGCTTAGTCAAGGAAGAAATAAAGAAAGAAATCAAAGACCTTTTAGAATTAAATGAAAATGAAGGCACAACATACGCAAACTTATGGGATGTAATAAAAGTGGTGCTAAGAGGAAAATTCTGAGCTCTGAGCACCTCCAAAAGGAAACTGGAGAGAGCATACACTAATTGCTTGACAGCACACCTGAAAGCTCTAGAACAAAAAGAAGCAGATACACCCAAGAAGAGTAGACAGCAGGAAATAATCAAACTTAGAGCTTAAATCAACCAAATAGAAATAAAAAGAACTAAACAAAGAATCAACAAAACCAGCAGCCGATTCTTTGAGAAAATCAACAAGATTGAAAAATTCTTAGCCAGACTAACGAGAGGTCATAGACAGAGGCAAATTAATAAAATCAGAGACAAAACAACAGAAAATGAAGAAACTCACGAAGTCATTAGATCCTACTACAAAAGCCTATACTCAACAAATCTTGAAAATCTGAAGGAAATGGACAATTTTCTATACAGATACCAGGTACCAAAGTTAAGTCAGGATCAAACAAACCATCTAAACAGCCTCATAACTCCTAAAGAAATACAAGCAGTCATCTAAAGCCTCCCAACTTCCCCCCCCCCCAAAAAAAAAAGTCCAGGGCCTGAATTCTATCAGACCTTCATAGAAGACCTAATACTAATACTCTCCAAACTATTCCAAAAAATAGAAAGAGGGAACACTACCCAACTTATTATTCAAAGCTTTAATTATTCTCAACTCTAAACCAAAGACCTACAAAGAAAAAAAACTTCAATCCAATTTTCCTCATGAACATTAATGCAAAATTACTCAATAAAATTTTTGCAAACCAAATCCAAAACCACATCAAAACAATCATTTACTATGATCAAGTAGGCTTCATTCCAGGGATGCAAAGACGGTTCAATATACAGAAACTTATCAAGGTAAACCACTATATACACAAACTCAAAAACAAAACAAAACAAAAACTATGATCATCTCTCTAGATTCTGAGAAAGCATTTGACAAAATTTAACACCCTTCATGCTAAAAGTCTTGGAAAGATCAGGAATTCAAGGCCCATAATTAAACACAGTAAAAGCAATATACAACAAACTAGTTGCTAACATCAAACTAAATGGTGAGAAACTTGAAGCAATTCCCACTAAAATCAGGGACTAGACAAAGCTACCTACTCTCTCCCTACCTATTCAATGTAGAACTGAAAGTATTAACTAGAGCAATCAGACAGCAAAAAGAGATAAAAGGGATACAAATTGGAAAGGAAGAAGTCAAAATATCACTTTTAGATGATATAATAGTATACTTAAGTGACTCCAAAAATTCCACCTGAGACATTTACTTCAACCAAGTGGCTAGATATAAAATTAACTCAAACAAATAAATAGCCTTCCTCTACTCAAAGGATAAACAGGCTGAGAAAGAAATTAGAGAATCAACACTATTCACAGTAGTCACAAGAAAAAAAATATAAAATACCTTGGTCTGACCCTAACCAAACAAGTGAAAAGATCTGTATGATAAGAACTTCAAGTCTCTGAAGAAGGAAATTGAAGAAGACTTCAGAAGGTGAAAAGATCTCCCATGCTCATGGATTGGAAGGATCAACATTGTAAAAATGGCTACCTTGCCTAGAGCAATCTACAGGTTCAATGGAATCCCCATCAAAATACCAACTCAACTTCTCATAGAGTTAGAAAGAGCAATTTAAAATTTTATTTGGAATAATAAAAAATCCCAGGATAGCAAAAACTATTCTCAACAATAAAAAACGACCTTCTTGGGGAATCACCATCCCTAACATCAAGCTGTATTACAGATCATTTGTGATAAAAAAAAAATTGCATGGTATTGGTACAGAGACAAACAGCTAGACCAATGGAATAAAATTTAAGACCCAGAAATGAACCCACACACCTATGGTCACTTGATCTAAAAACATTCAGTGAGAAAAGGAAAGCCTCTTCAACAAATGTACTTGTTCAACTGGCACTCAGCACACAGAAGAATGCAAATCTATCCATTCTTATCTCCTTGTACAAAGCTCAAGTCCAAGTAAATCAAAGACCTCCACATAAATCCAGGTACACTGAATCTAATAGAACAGAAAGTGGGGAAAAACTTAGAACACATAGGCAAAAGAGAAAAATTCCTGAACAGAACCCAATGGTTTATGCTCTAAGAGCAAGGATGGTACCTTATGAATTTGCAAAGCTTCTGTAATGCAAAGGACACTGTCAAAAGGAGAAAACATCAACCAACAGACTGAGACATAACTTTACCAATGCTACATCTGATAGAGGGATAGTATCCAATATATACAAAGAATTCAAGAAGTTAGAGTCTAGAGAATCAAATAACCCTACGAAAAATGGGGGTATAGAGCCAAACAACAAATTCTCAATTGAGAAATATCGAATGACTGAGAAGCACCTAAAGAAATGCTCACCATCCCTAGTCATCAGGGAAATGCAAATCAAAACAACCCTATGATTTTACCTCACTCCAGTCAGAATGTCTAAGATCAAAAACTCAGATGACAGAAGATGCTAGCCAGGATGTGGAGAAAGGAACATTCCTCCACTGTTGGTAGGGTTGTAAGCTGGTACAACCACTCTGGAAATCAGTCTGATGGTTCCTCAGAAAATGTGACATACCTAAGGACCCAGCTATACAATACCTTGGCACATATCCAAAAGAAGCTCCAACATCTAACAAGAAAACATGCTCCACCATGTTCATAGCAGCCTTATTTATAATAGCCAGAAGCTGGAAAAAACTCAGATGTCCTTCAACAGAGGAATGGCTACAGAAAGTGTGGTGCATTTACATAGTGGAGTACTCAGCTATTAAAAACAATGACTTCATGAATTTCCTAGGCAAATGGATGGAACTTGAAGCTATCATCCTGAGTGAGGTAATCCAGTCACAAAAGAATACTCATGGTATGTACTCACTGATAGGAGGATACGAGCCCAAAAAATCTTGGAATAAACAAGAAACAATTCACAGAAACTATGAAGCTCCAGGAGAAGGAATGCCAGAAGGTAGATGCCTCAGTCCTTAGAAGGGAGAACAAAACACTCATGGGCAGAAATAATAGGACAAATAAAGAATCAGGGATTGGAGAAAAAAATCATCCAAAGACTGCCTCACCTGGGAATACATCCCATATGCAGCCATTAAATCCACACACTATTGCTGATGTCAAGTAGTGCTCACTGGTAGGAATCTGATATGGATGCTTCCTCAGAGGCTCTGTCAGAACCATACTGATACAGAGGAAGATGCTTACAGTTAATCATTTGACTGAATACGAGGACCCCAATGAAGGAACTAGAGAAAAGACTGAAGGGGCTGAAAGGGTCTGCAACCTCGTGGGAAAAACAAAATTATTAACTAACCAAACCCACCACAGCTCTCAGGGACTAAAACACCAACCAATGAGTACACATGGAGATACCCATGGCTCCATATACATATGCAGCAGAGGACAGCACTCTCAGGCAACAATAAGAGGAGAGGACTTTGATCCAGCGAAGGGTCATTTTCCCAGTGTAGGGAAATCTCAAGGCACTGAGCTGAGAGGGAGATTGGGAGAGGGAGCACCTTCATGGAGGCAATGGGAGATGAAGGGGGGATGGTATTGGTGGAAAAAGGTTAACACTGGAAATGTAAATACAGAGAATATCCAATAAAAAAATAAAACTGATGGATAGTGCCCGGGATATGATATCCGAGGTTGATCTCTGGCCTGAACAATCACACATATGAGCATGCACTTGTAGACACACAAACATACCTGTACACATACTCGTAAAGAAATGCCCAGTTCATGCTGTGCATGATAAATAGTGCAGCTGCTTGGTAGCCACATTTGTGCCCTGAATCTCACTCATCTCTCCACACTGCGGTTCACTCCCCAGCCATCACCAACGCAACCGCCGTCCCCACTACTGCTCATTCTCCTGAGAATGCTGGCCAATGTCGCCGCAAGAGAACATTCAGAAGGTGTCGATTATTTCTGCCAGATTATTTTTTTTTAATGTGGGGATGCTGTGTCAAAGCTCCCAGACAAATGAATTCCATTGCTGTAGAGCTCGGCCAAGGAATGATGGCATGATGACATCACATTTTCCAGAGAGGCACTGGGAGAGTGGCGAAACTTCTGACCAATAGAATCTATCCGAAGCAATGACAAGTCGAAGCAGACTGATGACTGCAGCAGGGTGGAAAGGTAAGCTGCACACATTTTGGTTTATTACGAGACTGAGCGAAGAATCTTTATATAACTATAAACAGTGCTGCTCTACGAAAGAGGACAAAGAAACAGCATTCAGAGAGTCCTGCAAAATTCTATGTACGATTTTAAAGAAGCTCTAGTCCACAAAATCACACTGTCCTTTTAACATAAGAGCGAAAATAATCACCAGGAAAAAAAATGTCATGTCTGACTGTGTATCTATATCTTACTAATCTGGAGATGAAGGTTATTAATTTATATCTCTAATGTGTCCAAAAATGCATTATTTATACACTTGAAGAAGTCTTTCATCGTGAGACCTGAGGAAGGATTCTACTCTAAAGATTTGTGTTCAAATTTTAAAAAAAGAACATGATTCTTACCAAAAACATCTATGACCCATGATTTTGACTACGCAATACCTGGTATCTGAGCCAGGTGTGGTAGGAGGTAATACTTATTATCCCAGCACCCAGGAGGTGAAGGCAGGGAGAATCAGGAGTTCCAGGTCAGCTTTGGCTACATAGCACCCTCAAAACCAACTTCAGTTACCTGAGCCATCCTACCTCAAAAACAAAACAGCTAAACTGAAATCAAATTGAGCACCTGAAAATTGAAGGTTTAATATGAATATAAGATAACGTTCTTAAATATTATAAGATGCAGTGGTGGAGATTTTTTTTTCATTTGCCCTCGACTGTGACAAAATATGATTTGGTTCTAATTGGAGCAGTAGAGAACAGACATCTCTGTATTGACTTTAAAAGAATAATCTATCAGCTCTTTGCAAGTAGCTAGCAAAACCACCTCTATCTCCTTGCTGTTGTTACCAAGGTTAAATCAAAGAGCCAAGCATGTCATTGCTCATTCTGTCGGACCTTCAGTTTCCACCATATTGATCTCACTGGGCTAATTATCAGAGTAGGTGTACAGAGACAGAGACTCTCTAGGTAAATACCCTCATCTTATTTACAGCCTGATATTTGAAGAGAAGTTCAGTGTATACTTGACAAACAACAGTGCATGGTAATGTAAATCAAAATAGCGCAGAGTTCTTTGTCCCATGAGTGATTTTATTGGCATATTCTTCTTGGCTTCTACTAGGAAAATTGCAGGAGCTGGAAGTCGGCATTTAAGAGGTCAAATCCAGTGCAAGCCATTTATAATCTGACAGTCCACACAAGGGAAATAGCCTACAAGGGCACGGAAGGGGTCTCAAGGTTTTCAGCTACTCGATGGGCTGATAGAGATTCAACCTGGCGATGATATAAAAGCTTCCAGCTAAAATGGCTCATATTGTCTTCCTGGTGTGGTATATCCCCACTAACACTCTTCACGCTGAAGGCTGCTGGGATGGAGAGGGGGAATGATGCTTCTTCTACTTCCATGCTGGTTGCTTTAAACTGTCAACTTGACTCACTTTAGAACCACCTAAGACTGGAGTCTCATGGTCTGAGGGCCTGTCAGGAGGGAACATATCTTTATTGTGCTAACTAAGATGGGAGGACTTGCCTATTGTAGAAAGGGTCATTCCCTGTGCATGATCCTTGGCTGAATGAAAAGAATAGTGTATTTAGCTTGCTTCCTTTGGCTGTGGGGAATGGAGGAAGCCTTGAGTGGATACCAAAAGTCAGGGAAATTCCTGTGTGATCATGTATTTTTGACAAGGGCATGGCCATTAGAGGACCAATGCTTCAGACCCATGGATAACTGGAGAAGCTTTTTCCCCGGTGAGGCTCAGAGAAATGGCAAAGCCTTCCTCTGCTGTGAGTATTGATGCTGACAGTGTGTGCAAGCAGGAGTGTTCATAAACAAGTGATTGGTGTGTGCAAAAACTAGCAACTGCAGCTTCCTCCTCCCAGATATTTACAAGCTGAGACTGCTGAGCTGCAGACCTTCTACCAAGACTAGCTAACTCCACCTTCTGTGCTGTACATAATAGATACATTGAGGTTCACTGTTGTCCTCCACGCAGCCTGCCTGGCCTCAGCTTCTCTCCCTCTACCTCTCCCTCTTCTTCTTCCCCTTCCTCTGTCCCTCCCTCCTCGACCCCCCTCCCTGTGTGTGTGTATGTGTGTGTGTGTGTGTGTGTGTGTGTGTGTGTGTTCTTTTCTTCCTTCCCTGGCACCTCAGTCAAGTTTTCAGGATCAAGCCATGCTGAATTCAGTACACCAACAACAGAAGCTACTTGGGGAGGAAAAGTTTTATTTGGATTACACATCCTATCACAGTCCCTCAAACACAGACATCAGGGCAGGAATAGAAAATGGAACCTTGAGGCAGAATCTGAAAAGCAGAAAGCACAAACTGGTGGCGCTTACTAACTTGCTCTTTATGGCTTCCTTACCTAGCTTTTTCCAAATCCTAGGACCATCTTTCCAGAAGAGGCATTACATGCAGTGGTCTGAGCTCTTACACATCAATTAATCAAGAAACTGCTACATCGACTTGTCCACAGGCCAGTCTGATAGAGGCATTTTCTAAATTGGAATCTTTCTTCCCAGATGAGTCTATATTGAGTCATGTTGACAAAATCCTAACACAGAGAGAATGAGATGAAGCATGCACACATTCATTTTCTGCTCTCTATTCTTGAGTGTGTATATGACCAGATGCTTAAAGTTCTTGCCTATAGGACTTCCCACAGTGATAGTCTTTAACCTGGAGTTGTGAGCCAAATAAACTCTTTCTCCCTTCAGTTGCTTTTGTCAGTGTATTTTATCAAAAGAACAGAAAACAAAACTAAAGTAACTTCCCTCCTTGGCCATAATGCCTCCTCATAGCTCATTCATCTCAACACCATTTTTTTCTTATTCTTTTTCTGAAATGAATTCACCTCATGCCTACTCTCTCCTGAAACCACAGAATTCTCTCATGGAACGAACATGGGAGGTTCTGGAGAATACTGCATAGGACATAAAGAATCCGTGTGACACATAGCTGGGATAAGAGGAGCCAGAACCTCCAAATAATGCTGTCAAGAATGAGGCTAGACAAGGCAAAAGCATGCACAGCACACAGTAAGGCGTGGTTAAAGGACAAGCATAAAGGAGAAAATCCAAAGTTAGGGAAATCTTGGAAGAAAATAAAGTAAGGAATGAAGCAAAAGACGACTTGGTGCATGGAAAGGGATTGATTAGATGGGGCATATTCCTATCATGTGGCAATGGGACAGGAACACAAACTTTGTCCTCTGACTTTACTAGCTCTGAATCTTGTCAATACAGTTGAGCCAATCACTTCATGCAGGCTTGATATTATGAGCTCCATGTAAAGGTGACAGCCAGTGCCTGGGCTGTGGCTTTGTAAAGATCAGAACTGACATCCACAAAGATCTCACACGGCATAGCCTGGAGTGGAGAAACTGTGGGTTTGGGGTGCCCATTTGGTCTTGTGAGGTTTTCAAATGCTGCCTGTTTTCCAGTCATTTTCACTGATCTTCACTTTGCTGAGAGCACAACTGAGAACTTCTCCTGGTGCTCTCCTTAGCCCTGTTTCCTCTTTCTGACTTGTGCCAAGGCTGAGGTCTGGCTGTCTCTACTAGGTAGTGCTACCACTGCTGATTTGTGTTTGCAATCTCGACTCTGCTGAACTAGACTGCTGGTGTATCCGTGAAATGTTTTCCCGTGGATCGAGCTGCCATTGCTCAACTATGAACTAAACAACTGATTTTCAGACCATACAGATGGGAGTTACTCCAAAGAACCATTTCTAAACAGGTCCACTTTCCCCATATCTTTTCATTTCCACTACCTCCGGTAGATGGTGGGTTACAAGAAAGGTTAAAGTATTTACAAACCATCATTAAAAACAGGTGTTTTAAAATTACAGTAGACCAAAACTCCCCAGACTCTCTGATCTATTGCAGACAGTGTAGACACTGCAGTGACACTGGGACTATAGGTGGGAACTTTTACCAAGTGACATGAACAACAGGAAAGAGTTTTCAGTGTAAGACAAGAGGGTGCTGGCGAGCAAGGTGGTCTGCTAGAAACTATGCTTAGTGACCTTCACCAGAAACTGGGTGACTTATACCCAAACAAGCCAAAGTGAGGTACAGCATTCCTGGTACCCAGGAATAGTGTTCAACTCTCTTTTGTCTTACATCAGATGCTTGTACCTGCCTGACTAGTACTTGATTTGAATGGGCGATTTGAGGCACCCTGCATACATGCTCAGCATCAGTCTTCTTCCAATGGACACTTGATGCTAAAGGACAAAATGAAAACTTCAGGGACACGTGTGAACCACAGCCATAGGGCGAGCCAGGAAGGTAACAGGTGTTATTGTAGTTAGCAATGGCAGTCAAGTTGACAAGGCCTAGAGAACCACTAAAGAGACAAGCCTACGGGCTTATCTGTGAGGGATTTATACACATTAAGATAACTGATGTGGAATGACGCCCCTATAAGTGAGAGTGGCCACATACACTGGGCTGGGATCTTGGACTGGGTAAAAAGGGGGACTTAGGCTGAGCACCAGCATTCATCTCTCTGCTTTCTAACTGCAGATTCAGTGAGACCTTACACCCTTGAACTGTGAGCCAAAATAAGCCTACATTCCTGAGGTTGCTCCTGTCAGACATTTTATCAACATGAATGAGAAAAGTAAGTAACACACGCCTGATCAAGTCTACAGGCAGTTGCGGTGTAGTCAGTGGACTCTGTCGAAAAGTTGGAGCTGTAGACACAACCTACAGAATAAAGAATTCCAGACTGAGCCACGGGAATGGGGGAAAAGAAAAAAAAAAGACTGATAGAGGTATGACTTCATTGTTGTTTGTTTTTGTTGGTGGTGGTGGGTTTGGTTTGTTGTTGCTGTTGTTGCTGGTGTTGTTGTTGTTGTTGTTGGTGGTGGTGGTGGTGGTGGTGATGGTGAGGTGTGTGTGTGTGTGTGTGTGTGTGTGTGTGTGTTTGTGTGTGTGTGTCTGTGTGTGTGCCTAATGCTATTGGGAAGCTTAAGGCTTTTGGTGTCCTTTGGCTTGAAGGAGGTTTAAGACGGTCCAGGTAACAACATGCAGGCAAGAAAGCTGTTCACAAATACATGCATCTCTCTCTTTAAAAATGAGAAACACCAATGTACACTAAACTGACAGTATACCCAATAATAGTCTAAGGTAGAAGGCCATCTTTCACTCCACTTGGCCACCAAGCTTTCCCAGGGAAAGCTTGACTATTTGTACATTTGATCAATATCCTTCAGAAAAGCTTAATTGATTTTCTTTCTCTACCTTCATTACACATTATATTCAGACTCTGGAAAATCACAGGAAATTTGCACTTAATTTATACAGTGTCTGTAGCCACAAGTTTCCTAATCTCTGTAGGCAACCCTGCCAACTTGTATTTCCCTTTCCAAACCCATCAGGTATTCATAGAGACTTACTTGAAATAATTTCTCTTATCTCTTCCTCAGTAGCTCTGGCTCACCAGCAGGATGTTGTCCTGCAGTAAAATGGGCTGCCTCAAAAAAGAAAATGAAAGAAAAAGAAAAAGAAAATATTCTTGTAAATTGATTCTACTCTGAGTTCTGATAGAAAGAGGGCTGAAGAAAAACTGTCTGGGATTCAAACAAGACAAGAAAACACACACACACACACAGAGAGAGTATGCATAAAAACTCATCTCAATAGAGGAGAATTCTGTTTTCCTGCTACCCTTACTTTTTCATCTTACCATCTGGAAAATCACTTCTTTGTCTTTCGGGATGCTACTTCTTTGTTTTTTCTGTTTACTTTAACTCTTCCCTTCTCTCAGCTCATTTCCTTGACTGTACAAAAGTCCTCATTTTCCCAAACCTTAATTTAAACCACAAAGAACAGATAGCTCTCAGCCACCTTCAATTCTGTTTGTATCCTTGATTCTTGCCCATTTCCTTATTTGTTTTTAAATTTTGATCTAAGGTAACTCAGGCTGCCCTCGAACTTACTTTATAGGCAATGATGATCTTGAACTCTTGATTCTTTTGCTTTTGACAATTCAGGGCCTTGGTTACTAACATACACCATAAAACCCAGCTTTATGCTGTACTGGGAATGAAACCCTGGGTACTGTGCATGAAAGGGAACCACTCTACCAATTGAGCTATATACTCAGCTCTGTTCTACTTTCCTTCTGATTCTAGAAACAATGTCATAAGTTTCCGAAGGTGGTAAGGACAGAGCTGAGAATGCTGTCTGGGCATTGGGAGTTGGCCACTTAGAGCAGGCATGTCCAAAAAAGTGGCCTCCTCATAAGCAGCCTAAAACTTGGGGTGGGGCACCCATCATCTTTCTGTGACAGTTCATATACAGCTAAGATAAACCCTTCCTTCATAAAATTGTTTCTGCCAGTTAAAATGCAAAGGCCTTTGAACATGAGAAGACCCAGGGCCTCCCATGGAAGATAGGGGTGGCTTTCTGTATTCTCTACCATTCATAGGAACTATTTGGTAAAGACTTGAAAGCCAGCCCAGCTGCAGACATAGACATATACAGTATGACCTGTCTAATGAAAAGGTGCATGTTCTCTAGTAGAAAGAAAGACTGCCCAGAAACCTCAAGTGTAGTCATAAGAAAAAACCAGGGAGACTGTTATCACCCACCTGAGAAGCATCTTTGGAGGAAAGGTCTTGTTGTGTTCAATTTCTGAGATGAAGAGGCAGAAGAGGAAGGAAAAGACAGACAGATACAGGCAAGAGGAGGGAGGAAAAAAGGGGTGGTGGAAGAGTGTCGAAGCCACCGACGGGAGCAGTCACCAGCTGCAGGAGCACTGTCTCTGCTCTGAAACCACACAGTCCCTTTCCTGACACTCTCCCCCCTGTGACGCAGAGTGCTTTATTATAGCTTAATCATAGCCAAGCCCTGGGTTAAGCTGACTCTAACACAGAACGAAAAGGTTAATAAGCACAGACACGGTAATTGCTTGTGTATCTACATACTCTCCCAGCAAGTCAAGTACAGCAGCAGAAACTGACAGGTAGAGGTCCTCCACCAAAGCTGCCCGGATACACTGAAGAATGAGCTATGTCACAAAAACCTACTAGAGTGAGTTCACTCCTTAGGGGTGGAATAGACAGTGCTAGGTGGGATGACAGCTCAGTTGGTAAAAAGGTTTGCCACACAGCTGGTTGAGCATGAGCCTAGTCTTCAGAGCCCACATAAAAGGCTAGGCACATGGTCAAAGAGATAGGTGGATTCCTAAGGCTTGCTGGGAACCAACACAGTAAGCTCTGGGAAAAAGAAAGAGAGCCTGTTTAAAAATAAATAAAATGGAAAGTAACCAAAGAAAGGTAACTGTATCTGTATTTCTCTAGCCTCCGTATACACATGCTATTCTACATGTACTCACCCACCCACACACACACACAAACATAGAAAGACAGAGACAGAGACAAACAGAGACAAAGACACAGACATATGCACAGGCACACACACACATATATACGCATGCACACATAGGTATACAGAAAAAGATATAAAGAGGTCAAGGATATTCAAAAGAACATAAGCAGCCTTTGGCAGAAAGATGAAAAATGCTGGAATGATAAAAAAGCTAGAAGAAGAATCTATGAGTCAATATATTTATTCACTCATATATTTAAGAGCAGCATATAGAATATCTGGTGGACCAGGCAGTATGTAGGAATCAAAGGGGAAAAAAGCATTTTTAAGAATAGGAATCAATAGCTTACAAGATCCAAAAAACGAATTGTGAAAACAGGCAAGAATGCAATCAATTTAATATTAAAACAAAATGAACTAAATAATATATAACCCAAACAGCCTATCAGTTTTTTTTTCCCAAATCCAGGAAATTCTACTGTTACAATGAATTGACATAAAATAGCATTGGTTGATGGGATGAGTGGGGATTCCTTGGCCAGGAAAATGTCCTATATTTCTTAGGAATACTTCCACAGATTGCAACCTCAATTAATTAATTCATGATCTATTTTACGGAGTCCCTTGTGATCTAAATTAATGAGATTTTTCCTGCAGTGTGTCAGAGTAACTGTTTCCTGTTTCTCTCTCATTTCCTAGTTTCCTAGAGCCAAAAGAGCTTCCATTCAGAGAAATAAAAAATGTTTATACTTTCGATAAAATGTTTGATCCATACATGCTAGTAGGGACACTAGACATAAAGCATACAATCAGTTTGTATGCCATTTGTTTGTTAGGATGTCTTTACTAAGTCTGTCTTCATCCCTTCTGTGCCAGCTTCTCAGACTACAGGTCATTCCCACCAGAATTCCATGGAAGAGTACACAATCATTACCCTCAGACCAGTGAGGATGCCCTCCATGAAGTGAAGCAAAGGAGTCGATTTATCAAGTCTTGTGGCTCTTGATGTGTTTGCAAAGGGTCTGGTGCCTACTTCTCTCCTGCCTATTCTAGAGCCTCACAACTTAAGTTTCCTTTTGGGGTGATTGCTCCAGAACCTTCTACACTGACCTACTAATTTGCAGACTCTTCTCTCTGTCCTACCTACTCTTCTTCCCAAGGCAGCATCCCTACACACACACACACACACACACACACACACACACACACACACACACACACACACACACATATACACACACTCCTAAGTACCCCAAGAGTTGTCCTCCTGTTTGTTTTGCCCTACCAATACAACACCTCATTCCAGGAACACTTTCCATTACTAGAAATCTACCATATAGAGAAAGGTTGGAAAGAGAAAAGGCTGGGAAGGGAAGGGACCTCTCAGAATAATGAAGCAAGTCACCACGAACTCAGTGATCTAAACAAAAACAAGGTGTTGCTCATCATCTGGGAGTTCTAAACCAGAATGAAGAACATGCCACACATTTTCCCATAGTTCCAGAGGAAGATCTAACCCCCAGTGCTTCTGGCCTTCTGTGGCTCCTGGTTTTATAACTTAAATCTTTCCTAGTGTGTCCATGGGTTAGTTTCTTTCTGAAATTCTTGTCTTTGAATTTGGCACTGCCATGCTCATCCCCTGAAATCCAGGACTTCATCTCTACCAGACACTTCTCACATCTATAAACAGTCTAGAGTCGGGATGCTGACACATCTTGATGGTAAGTACCATTCAACTTACCACAGTTCAAGTTTGCTTTCTAGTGATGTAATGACATAGTCTAGTCAACAGCAGTACAAAGATGAAAGGGTTATGTGACTTACACTTCCAGGTCCTAGTCCTTCACTGAGAGAATGGATGGCATGACTCAAACAAGAGCTATGGAGGAATTCCGCCTACCAGTGTGGTCATGGACTCACATAAGAAAAGCATCTAAAGTGAACTGATCAGTGTGCTTGACCATGTTCCTGTATTTGGCGAAGAACTGACATATTCACCTGTCCTCTAAATCAGAATCATTATTTTTCCTAAAGGTGGGAACAACTGAAGTGTTTGTCATAAAATATGCAGATGATGAAGGTGTGGCATGTTCATGCAATGGAAGCAAAATCTGACACCTGTTGCAACAAGGGTGAATCTTGAGGCTGGACTGAGTGAACTAAGCTAGGCACAGAGAGGTCAACACTGTGTGATTGTGTTTATATTAGGTGTCTAACAGTCAAATTCATGCATACCAAGTAGAGTCCTGATGGCCAAGTGCTGGGTCAGGAGGCAGAGGGAAATGTTTAATGAGCATAATTTTAGCTTTGCAAACTGAGTGTAACTTGTACCACCAACATGAGTATGCTGACACTGTTGATTGTTTGAAAATGGAAACTGATGGATAAGATAGTAAAAATCTGTCTGTATCTTACTGCTCCTAAAATGAAAAACTAAATAAAAATATTTAAAGATGTGAGGGAAGAGCAAAAGAATAAAGTCAAACTTTGGGTGCTAAAAATAGAATAACTGGCCTTAAAATTGATCAGAAACTCACTTCCTGTTAAACCTTGTGTTAAGACCTGGAGAAGTTCAGAACAGAGTCTTACGCTGTATCTCCAGGACCTGCCTTATTAGGACATAGAATATCACAAATCGCCTGGGCTGTGCCACACTGCCCAGAAAAGTGGTATTAGAACGTTAGTAATGTCACATGTTCAGATAGACAAGGCTAAGGAAGGTCAGATGTGGTAACAAGACTCAAGTGAAGAGAAAAGCTCCAGAGAGGCTCCATCTTGGATCTTCGGACTGAAAACTTTTCTCGTCATTTTCCCTCTCGTAAGCTAGGGCTGGTACATGGCCCCATTTGTAGTAAGGAAGCAATGACCTTGATATGCAGTGAAGAGAACACTAAACTGCACAGAGCCCGAACGGATGTGGGAATCATGGCCTCCCACCACTGGCAATGCCCACCAGGGTATAACATGCACAGAACCAGCGGGAAAAACGTAAGGGTTTCCAGTCCTTCACTGGGGCCACATTGCCTTGTGACTTGTGTGTGGTTTGGGGGTCATGGGGGCTAAAAACTTAGTGGGAACAGTGGTAAGGAAAGGGAAGAAACTGAGGGTAGAAAACTGTCCTTTGGGAATTAAATATTTACATTTGTTTTTCCAAAATTATATTCTTGACTTTTTCACAAGTGCAGGAAAATTACAGGCTTACAGCACATACTGTGTGCATGATAGATTCTGTCTGCCGGGAGGGAACCGAATGCAAAGACGGAGCTCTGACAGCAGCAGCACACACACCCACCCACACACACAAACACATACACTCATACATACACACATACACACAAACACACACACACCCACCCACACACACAAACACACACACACATACACACAAACACACACAGACACACACATACACACACATACACAAACACATACACACACATACACACATATACAAACACACACATAAACACATACGCACAAACATATACAAACATACACACATACACACACATACACACAAATATACACACACACATACACACAAACATAAAGACACACATGCAAACCTACAAGGCAGTAGGGGCACACATTAGTTAACCTTTGCAAATTAATAGCTACTGTCAATAAACCAATAACTTAGACATATGAGAAAAGTCGATCTATTTTCTAAGCTCCCAGAACAAACTTAGAGGGTTGAAACTAGAAATCTAAAGCTAGCCAACTTCCCTTTTCTTTATTTATTTGTTAGATCATTTTTTAACCATGCGTGTGTGTTTGTTACTGCATAGATGAATCTACAGACTGTGTACCTGTAGCCCACAGAGGTCAGAAGAAGATAGCATCAGATTCCCTGAGACTGGAGTTACAGTCAGTCTGTGAGACACCACGTGAGTTCAGGGAACAGAACTCAGGTCCTCTTGAAGAACAACACCTGCTCTTAACTGCTGAGACATCTGTCTAGTCTCAAATCTCCCTTTTAAGAAGTGGGAGAGGGCAACCAGCGAGTTACATCATTTATTAGTATTCCCCAGCAGCTTAGGACAGGCAGAAGTAGGAATCCTTACAGCTCTTCCTTCACTTTTGTCCCTTGGTCCTTTTCTCCCAATCATGCTTCTTTTGCAATCTGTCCTTACAATTACAGCTGGTCCCCAGGGCAGCCAGAGTTTCTCTGGCATCAACACTTCTTGTGCAAATTAGCTACACAAGGGTGGAAACCTTAATACTACTGGAGGTATTTTTTTTTCCTTTTCTTTTTAAAGATCATAGCTCAGAAGAATGCAATAGAGACATGAGGTGGGGTTAGAACCAAAGGACTAGAGATGATTGATATTTTATATAACAAAAAGAAAAGCAGGATATCTCTCATCTGTAAGTTTCGAGACACCTCCTTGCCTCCTTGTGTCTCCTTGGAGAGTGTGCACCTATGCATTAGTGATGAGATCCTGGCACAGGTCAGCTGGTGCCCACTGGTTCAGATGGGCACCTTCCTGCATCATCAGTCTCTTCCAGACCTGTAAATCCCACAGGGGGACACATCATCCTCTTCTATATCTGTTCCTTTCCAGGGGTGGCCCAGCTGAGATTGTGTTCCTGTGGGTTCCTGAGACTGTCGGGTTCTGACAGCTGCTCCTGCTCTTCCGTCTCTCTCTGTCTGGTGAGAAGAGCAAGACACCAAGAGGCACCGTGGACATGGCTCCAGTATGCTGTTCACTGAGCAAAGGATCAGGAGGCTTCCATGCCTTTCTTTATGGCTGCATAGGTGGACAGCTGGGGAGAGAAGATGGATTTAGGGAGCCATATCTCAGACTGTGAGGGCTGGAGGAACCCAGGGGGTAAGAGTGTTGAACCTCCAAGAAGAGCTAAGAGGCAAAATGGGTAAAATAGGAGTCTGAGGTGCTGAACAGAAGTACTGGGACCCTCACTGTCTCAAGGCTATCTCTTCCAACATGGCCTGGAAGAATCTCCCTGACAGAGGGTGGGAAGCTTGGATGTGGCCAAGGCTCTTCACATTAGTCATAAGAAAGTAGACCCTCAAAGAATACTGACATACTCAGGAGAGCCACTCAGAGTTGAGCCAGGTGGTCTGCCCCAGGCCCTCCATTAGTAATTTGGCTTCTTTCTACCTGCCATCTCCCCTCATCAGGAGGCAGGCGCCAGCCAAGCCTGAGATTGTACGGTCTTTCTGTCACCTTTTCTTCGTGATCCCACCACCTCTGAGCAAGCCATGTTTAAGTGTGTGTGAATTCACATTTAGATGGAGAACATGGTCCACTTGCTAAGGTCCATTTTGGCATGTGACGAATTCTAGGATGACAATGCATATTTACAACCAATTAGGAGAGAATTATCACCGTGGAGTGCCCTATCTCATGCCCTGGGACAGAAGCCAACATGTCACATTTATGAGTTTTACCACACCAGCTTCAGTGGATGGCAAAGAGGTTTAAATCCAAGTCTACAAAATCACTTAATGCAAAACCCAAAACGTTAGGATTATCAATCATGATTAGTGGGTCAGTAAGAAGGGTCATTTAAGATAGTCATGTATCAGCTCAGATACCAACCCTAGACAGCAGGAATCACCTCAGGAATCCCTGGAACATCTGTGTGCGATGTGTGTGTAATCTGTGTGTATGTGGGGTAAGAGGAATAACCTTGGTTCCAGTTCTCGCCTACCACCTTCAATGTTGCTCACCACTATGTGCACCAGACAAGCAGGCCCACCTATAGCCTGTGCTGTTCCACCTCCCATCTTCTTATAGATGTGTTGGGTGACAGCTGAGCTGATATGTCTAGCTTTCCATACATCCTGGAGCTCTGAATGCAGATCCCCTCAGCTGTGCAGCAAGCCCCATTTCCCACTGAGCTATTTCCCCAGCCTCAGCCCTGGAATGTTGAAGACATGTTACGGTAAATATTATAAAAGATTCTGTAGCTATCGGCCCCCAGGTCTCACTCTGCATATGCTGGTCTAATGTGGAACCGAGCACATGGACTCTGTCACACTGTCCACAAGCTGCCCTCTCTTCCCTTCCCAGGTGACTCACTCTGCCCGACCTGTTGCTTCTGTCCTGGGTGGATACGACCATCCTGGTGTGCTCCTTTCCTCCACTGCCCAGTACAAACATTACTCCAAAGTCCAGTAGCTTATCAAACAGGTTTCTATGTCAGTTTATCAATCCACAAACCCTCTATACAATAATCTTACAACCAATGGGCAAAGATACAAACTGGCCTTCAATATGAGACAAAAAGACCCATAAAAACCCTTAGAAATGATAATAACAACCTCATTAAGCTAGAGATGTGCTGAGAAAAACATAAGCATCTGCCTCCATCTTAGTTCCTCCCGGAATCCCCTCCTCCTCTCCTCCTCTTCTCCCACCTTCCTGGACCTATCTCCGCCTACCTCTCTCCTGTCCAGTCATGTATTGCCTCAACATAAATCTACATAAGCACCCTAACTTGGGTTCAGTTCCTATTTGTGTTACTACTAAAGCTTGTAGTCCTGGGCATAATATTGTATGGAGAGCTACAAACAGCAACGTGTACACTGTGGATTCTTAGAATTCAGTGGCAAAGTCCAGAGCCTTTGCCAGCTCACATAGAGCTCGGTGAACAGCATCTGCGTTTGCGGTACTATCCCATGATTTTGAAAGCAAATACACCTCTTCCTGACATGATATTTAGTATCACGCATCTGAAAATCATTCCATCCTCTTCTGAGCAGGTTTCTAGTGAAAAATATGGCTCTTAGCATAAATAGCTCACAAGAGCAGTAAAAAGAGAACAAAGATGACTCTGCAGATAAGAGCTTGGACTGCTCTTCCACAGGACCAGGGTTCAATTCCCAAGACCCACACCAGGCAGCACACAGTAACTGCCTGCAACTCTAGGTCCAGGGGATCTGAAGTTCTCTTCTGACCTCTGCAAGTGCTCTTCACACATGTATACACATACTCAGATAAATACATGACTTTTAAGACTCTTTAAAAAGACATGTATCTTTTAAAATTTAAGTAAATTGGCCGACAACTTCATAACTTCATACAAGTATATAAGGCATTGAGTATGCTGATTCCCACCCTCTCTCCTCTCCCTCTCATGCCTGTCATTCCCATGTTCTCCCTACAAGTCACTGTTCCACATTCATGCCTTGTTGGTTTTGTGACCACCACCAAGTGATTAAGAGGACCCAGATTTAGTTCCCCCCTGGTTACAAGTAACTGTCTCTAACCCCCGTTCCAGGGGATTCAACACTGAGTTCTTATCTCTGTGGACACCAGGTGTGCCTTACTTAGTTACTTTTCTATTGCTGTAATAAGACAGTATGAGCAAGGAAACTTATAGAAGAAAGAATTTATCCAGTGCTTAGTATCAGGTAGTTAAAGTCTATGACCACCATGATGGGTAGGGTGGCAGCAGCCAGGCATGGCACTGGAGCAGTACCTGAGAGCTCTTATCTGAACCATAGGCACAAGGCAGAGGAAGGAAGGAGGGAGGGGGTAAGGGAGGGAGGGAGAGAGAGAGGGAGACAGAGAGAGAGAGAGAGCAGAGAGAGACAGAGAGGCTGAGAGACAGTGAGACAGAGAGATAAGAGACAGAGAAAGGGTGAAAGAAAAAACTTCTGGGAAAATGGTGTGATGTTTTTGGAACCTCAAATCTCACCTGCAATGACACACTTTGTCCAACAGTCCTACACCTCTCAATCCTTCCCAAACATTCAAACATGTACACTATCTTGGCATAAAGCATTGAAATGCAGGTATGAGGGTCATCTCAGTCAAACCACCACAACATGGAAAGTAAAAATCTTTCAAGATTCATACATTTTAGTACATAAAGGAAGAATGTCTTCCAGAAAACAAATAGCCAAATGCCAAACTGGAAAATGTAAGCGTCATCCATGGGACTGCAGAGCTCATTCTTCAATATATAAGAAAAAGCCTTGAATTTCTAAAAAGACAAGTCTCAGTAGAATACAATGATCACATTTGTGAAGAGACAGAAATAGATCCAGAAAAGGCTCAGATACTTGGGCTCAATTTATATTAAATACAAATGTGAACAATGTAATAAAATTATTCATGTATGTGACCCACATGCATTTAAATGTGAGTGTATTCTACACTGTTGGCATAATTGTACCAATGCGCATTTTAATGCCAATGCTGGTTATCCAATTTAAACAAATTAGAAATGAATAGTATATAATCTTGGACTCTGAAAATTTTTTTTTTTGTTCATGATTTTTTTTTTTCATAGAAGTTCCTGGAGCTATGCAAATATACCCATACACAGAGGGAGAAGCTGAGGGACCAACCACTCTAAGTGTGGTTTGGGGTTCTTTGAGGAGTGCAGACCAAAAGAAAGGGGGAGACAAAAGAGCTTCAGGGTAACAACCCCATCCTACCTTAGTTCCCAGTGACTTCTGGGAACTGAAAACATAGATAGGCTGACACCCAGAATGTGAAAGTCCTGAACATATTGACTTTCTGTCCAAGCCACATCTCCTAGGAAGGAACAGAAAAATAACTTCGGACTGAAGTCCACCTTAAGAAACCAAGTCACAGCTGCCCGACCACACGTGGAACACGAGGTTCTCACTTGTAACAACCAAAGCCTACAGTGGACATTTCCAGTCATTGAGCAGGACGCTGGGCAAGACCTAGGGAACTCTCAGAGAGGGTCGGAAAGTATAAAACCTTAGCCCTGAGCTGGCGACTGACCCACCTGGTCATGAGTCCCTAGATGGAAAGTGGAAAGAATACTCCACCAGATTTTCCAACAAAGGAAGGAGTCAGCAACAATTTTAGAACCTAAACTGGTAAATAGAAGGCACTGAAACAGTTAACTTCCATTTCCATCCTCCTCTACACGTGAGAAAATGGTTACACAAACCTAGGTTAAACTTGGTGGGTCACAAACCAAAAGAAAAACGTGAGAGAGCAATTCATAGGTGAAGGAGAGGTGGATAAGAGAGCCAGCAAGGGTGGAAGGCCAGAGCAATCAGGATGTGTTTTATACAGGCATGGAAATATTAAGAACAGATTTAAACAATTTAATTTTTAAAGAAAGATTTAAAAAAGGAAAAATGGCAGAAAAAGAATCTCACAATAGTTTCTCCAAATTTTATTTGGATAGCTAATAATCCTCAAGGTCCTGGAAACTGGTTCTTGTCTCTCCAGAGTAAACAAGACTTAAGAAGCATTGAGGACCAGTGAGGGTCCCCCCTCCACTCCTCCCACCTCAGCACCCAAAGGTTGATCTGGTGCTGTTTCTCATTAAGGTTTCAGTAGGTGCTATGGCAGTAAGTTAACTCTTCCCATCCTCAGCTGCACCTTCTTCTTAGAGCTCCAGGATTCCAAAATGGCTTTGCAAACAGTAAGAGGTCTGGAGACCAAGTTTCTTTTGTGCAGCCCTGGTGCACAGTTAACTTCCTGTTCTCTCCGTCCCAGTGGGATCCCCTGATTCCTTTCTCTACTGTCAGCACTGCTTAGCCTGGCTCAGGATGTCATTATTAACAACCTTCTCATGTGTTTTCAGTTCATTGGCCTTTTATTGCAGTTCTAATTATGCCTTTAGGGAAATTTCTTATAAAGTTTTAGGTCTACGAAAGGTAAACACATTTTAAAAGTCTTGATACAGTTTCGAATACAGCTTTCTGTCATTTCTGGATATCTGTACATTCCTGTGGTCTAGGCTTATATTGCTTTTTTTCCCCCTAAAAATGTAATGCATCCACACAAGCCACAGATCAATCTCAAGTCTGTTCCTCGGTCCTTCTCCATCTTGTTCGTTCGAGACAAGGTCACTCACTGGTCTGGAACTGCTCACCTATCCCATGCAGCTGGATGGCCAGCAACCCCTAAAGATTGCCCTGTCTCCAATGCTCCCACCATCTGGACTATAAGCACAACCAATCATTGGGCTTTTTTGTTGTTGTTGTTGTTTTGTTTCTATGTAATTTCAGGAGATCAGACTCATGCTTGTACAGCAAATACATTAAAAACTGAGTCTTAAAACATACACATGCACGCTCAGAACAATAGAATTGTAGGAATTTTCACTATATCAAATCCATCTAGTTCTCAGTTTTGAAGCAACGGAGAAAGGTAAAGAAGTGTCATCCTTTATGCTTAACTAGTTCATGGGCTTGTTGTGACAATAAAATGAATTCATACATGTTAAATGCTAAAGTATGCTATGTAAATGTCAAGGAGGAAGAGAAATGGGTCCTATCACCCGGCTTCCGATGCATGCTTATGAAGCCGATTAATTACGGGGCCCTTTGCCACTTCTTGACATTTCACGGCACTATAGATAATTCATATACATGGGCCTGAGAAGCTGGGCTTTTCTGGGAAATGTGAAAAAAAAAGAAAAGAAAATGAAGGTGATGACTTCCAGGAAGTCTTCCATCCTTTGGAAAAGATGACTTGGCCTGAGTCTCTGAGAAAAGACAGGATCAAGAATCCCGCTTCTGAGAATGCCAGAACTGGGAGGTTGCATGAGACAAGATGGCCTCAGCTCAGCTTCCCACATGGCTGAGAGTTGTTATCCGAACCTCCACTCTTCCTACTACATGAGACTTTAGCTGCAACGTGAAAGTTCGTGCTTCAGAAAATAAAATTAGCTATTTAAGGGAAATGTTTTTGAGGCTGTAAGGAGCATGTCCCTGAATCACACATTTTTTCTTTCTTCAAATTTTAAAGTCTACTTCTATAGCCCTGTTTGAATTTATTGATCCACTGCCCTAGCATTTAACTCTCTCTCTCTCCCTCCCTCCCCCTCCCTCCCTCCCTTCCTCTCTCTCTCTCTCTCTCTCTCTCTCTCTCTCTCTCTCTCTCTCTCTCTCTCTGTCTGTCTGTCTTTCTCAGAAGATCCTCTATTCATAGTCCTTATTTTCCAGAACTTCCCAGTAGGTTTGTCAGCTGCCTCTTTCGAGGAAAGAAGGAACATGAAGAGTTGTTCCTGAATAAACTGTTGGAAGTGATTTAGACTAGAGTCACAATAATATAAACATAAGGAACTCCACACAATACTGAGCACCTCTTAGATTCTGGTGGCTCATTTTGGCTTGATTTATCTGTTCTAAAGGAGTTTTGACTTAATGCTGGCTCTGCCATCATCTTTGATAATGGTTGTCCACCTATGTGTTGTGACCGACTACTGTTGAAAGACCCTTCACAGGGATTGAGTATCAGATATCCTGCATAACAGATATTTATATTATGATTCACAGCAGTAGAAAACTTACAGTTATGAAGTAACAATAAAATAATTCTGTGGTTGAAGGGGGTCACCATAACATGAGAAACTGTATTAAAAGTTTACAACATTAGGAAAGCTAAGAACCACTGACTTACAACATCTCAACTACAGCTTTTCTTCTCTGTCTATGGAGTCAAACACACATTTTGGGTCAAAGACCTATTGCTGTCCAACCCCTCAGCCCTTGGCTGGTGACATAGCTTCAGAAAAAATGTGGTAGAAGAGGCTCAAAGCTCCTGGATACTCTTGGCCAGAGCTATGTGTGAATCATCGTATTGACCATGGTAGACTCTTCCCTATTGGAAGCGTTTGGTCTTTTTCTGTGGAAAGAGGCCTTGGAAGGATTCTCTGCTTGTGTTGTGTAATGAAGTGAATGCTTCCATTGCTACATAAATGGTTCATAACTCTAACAGTTGTCTATTAAAACAGTGGTCGGTAAACTTAAGTCGTTAACTATACCTGTTCTGGGCTTTGGGGAGTCCCTATGAACCACCTTCACACTCAAGCTCTCACACTTAAATGCAGTGCTATGCATTGCGACTATTCCTCCCATGGAAAATAATGGTTATACTTAACATGATCAGATGAACCTTTGAAGCAGGAAAATATCAATATTACAGCTTTCGAAATAGCACAGAGGCAATATTGGCAGTTGTATTTCCAGTGGGGCTAAGAAATTTGCAATTTCCCTTGATTGCCTCAAAGAGGTAGGAGAAGGAAAGAGTCACACCTCAGAGCATTTCCTCTAGATCTGGGGTCACCCCTTTCTCTTACATCATCTCAGTTCAACCTCCAAACACATCTCAGTGGGAAATCATATTTTTCTATTTATAAGTGGAGAAATAAAGTCTCTTGGATATTAAATAATTCTTCCACAATCATATATCTTATACAGCAGCTCAATCTTAATAAACCTATATAAACTTTTTTCGTTCCATTGACAAAGATTTATTAAGTGCTTCTTGGATGCAGATTGTGATATCGGAACTGACATTATAGATATGTGTAACAGAAACCCACTGGATGGCCAATGAAGTGAGGAGCAGAAATAACCAACGCATCGTACAGACACACGGAGATAGGTGATAGAATATAGAAAAATATAGAGGAAGATAGAGATTTGCTCATGGGTGTAGATGGCACATAGCTACGCATCTGACTGTATTAGATGAGGTTCTGACAATGGCTGTAAACTACAGATATAAGCATAATTTAGATGTAACTGTGAAAACATTCATGAGTTTGAGCTGATTAAGCTGAAGAGAGAGGTACCGAGTTAGACTGAGGAACAATGAGGGTCTGTTATTGGTAATACTAGAAGGAGAACTGAATGAAGCTCTTAGGGAGATGAATGCAGTATTGAAGGGATCTTACTGAAAGCAGTTCAATGATTAGACTGTAGGGGCAGTAGAGTGCCGTGCCATTGGGGATTGGGGTGGGATGGGGTGGGGGAATAGGGCTGGAGGGAATGATTTACTCTAACTTCCCAGGGAGATCAAAGATACTAAACTAAAGGGAATGAGATGGGCAGCCACCTATTTACTAGTTCTTTTGCTGTCCTTTATGCAAAAGATCCACTTTCTTAAAGATGTCATGGAAAGAGATGTATAGAAAATGTATAATATGCAAAAATCTACACTTTCCCAAGTTGTTGAAAAACACCCATACCTCGCATTACCATCCTGTTAGACATTAGAGTGTAATAAGTTAATCCCATTTTAATCCAGATGAAACACTGGCCTGGTAGAAATAGGGAACCCAAGGACCTCTTGGAGTCAGGTTCTGATTTGTAGACAGACAAGTAGAAGCCCAGAGACAAAGAATGACTTTGTCACATGCACCCAGTTAGAAAACCTCTGCTTGCAGCCTGGTATTCCTCCATCTATCAAACTGTATATATGCACTGAAAAGAAGGGACTTCCATCACTTTAAATTCAGAAAACAAAACCATGGTTCTTCACCCGTTTACCCAAAAGACATATCTTCAACTCCACTAACTCTAAACCCTTTACATCTAATGCAAGCTTTCTGCAAGTAAAAATAGGCAAGAAATACAGGCTGCAAAACTCAGAGATGTAGGGGGAACTCTATGTGTTGTTGCTTTCATTTGGTTTTGCTTTCAATTAAAACTCAGGAAATAATCTTCTCCACTTCAGAAATGAACCAGGAATGCATTAGAGTTGGAAGCGCCAACACAGCAGGTGAGCCACAAGTGAAATTTGATGGCACCCTCATTTTACAGAAATGGAACACATCCTCAATTATGTCAAAATAAGCAGAGCCATTAATATCATGGATGTTAATAAAAATGCTGGAAACTCTGCAGGAAAAACTTTACGATGTGTTTTCTAAACCCTGGTATGTTGATGGCTGTTTACTAATTCCAAGAGCTGAAACCTTGCAGGCACCGTTATTAGCAAAACCCAACATAAGCAGTACCGTTCACATGGAATGCTATGCAATGGGGGAACCTGGGAGGGAACATTCTGAAAATAAATGAACAAGTGCACATAAAAGCAGAAAATGTTTCCTCAAGCCAGATCCCAAATCATAAACCCTGCGAGGAAGCCCGAGTGTGTGCCTGTGTCTAAGTATGATTGTATATTATTTACTGTCTCTGATATGCTGACACAAGCCAACTTGTTATAAAAAGCACTGGAGAAAGAGTTGCAGAATTTATTGCTCTGGCATGCATCTGCTGTTACAAATTATATGATCCAGCACAGGGCAGGTCCCTCTCTGGGCCTCATTTTCCACAACTATTAAAGAGATTTAGCCCCATGATCACCGTGGCCTTTCTTTGAATATTTTTCCGACCTCGGGGCTGTATTTAGAATTCTTGAAGCACGAAATTAGCCACTTTGAAAGACTTGCTACATTGACCTAGAAATGTTCTTCAGTCTGTCCTTTGTTTTCCCATTAGAGACGGCATTTAAATAAAAATGAAAGGAACTACTGTTGCTTTTCCGGGCTGTGCAGTTTGTGTGTAATGAGGAAAGTGGTTATCAAGCAAACAGAGCAGCTCCCCTGGAAATGAGGGAAACCTGCGCTTTTCCTCCCTCTAGTGGGAATGGAGAGGACTGTGGTCGCTCAGTAGTTTAGCAAAAAGCAAGGAAAAGGAAGTGGGGTTGAATCAAATGCTGAAGGTTTTCCACTGTGGTATCTTGAACAGAATACTTCCTTAAAGGAGCTCCAGATGCAAAAATGAGCAGCTCCAAAGAAGAATCGGGCAGATGCGTGGTAATCAGATACCAATTCACGCGTGCTGACGGAGAGCGTTTGCATTTAGTTTACGCCTTTCTGTGTCTTCAAACACGCTCTGGAGTGGAAATCGAAGAGCACGAGAGTGAGGCCATCAAGAAGGACTGGCTGGGCTGAGTTTCCCACTCTGGGAAGCAAGAATGCACCTATCGGAGAGCAGCGCAAGAAGATGGCGAGTTTCAACTGAGTTTTCCATTAATGATGCATATCCTAGATGGGAGCTCTTCTAAGTCTATGGGACCAGGGCTGACAGCCCAGAAGCAAGTCATTTATCCCTGCCTGGGTTTATCTCACAAATCTATACCCATTACTAAGGCCATAGTGTGGTTGTCTCTGCTTCCCAACTGAGGGAACTTGGTTGCCTGCTCCTTGCAGTTTGAGAGGATATAAAAGGGACAGCAGCAGAGAGTGACACATAATTAGTGACATCGGGACTCAAGGACATTCATACTCAGCTGTCCTTTTTAATTGCCATGCGGGGAAATTTTTATTTAATTATTCATTCAACTCATTCATTACTTCCGAGGAAGTCTCGAATATACAGGGCTGCCGCAGAGCTCTCTGCATAGTCAGAACTTACCTTTTTGATATAAAAGCCACAGTTCTCATCCTAAAGGGAATAAAGAGAGATAGTTTATTCTGGAGCCATTATGGGTGACCATGGCCTAGAAACACAGATTTAGGTTACTGAAAATTCCGTGTTCCAATACAGGCACTGTTTCATAGGATTTGTACAGTGTTATAGAACAAAGAAAGTCATAAATCAAAGTGAGTTTGAAATACATTAATGGGCACACCAGAGAGACAGGCACAGCAAACAAGGACTCTTTTGGATAGGCCCAAGATGCTGTAGGGTGGCGCTCTCAGCTCTTGAACTGGTGGAAGCTAGTGTCCTCTAAGTTCACTCAAAGAGGTATTTGTTGATTTATACTACTTTTATTTATTTATTTATTTATTTATTTATTTATTTATTTATTTACTTATTTATCATGCAATATTTAGTTTAGATACAGCGTGAGGCAAGAAATGGTTGTTCCAGAAGACTAAAACTAGCTCAGGATACAGTAATTAGCATCTGAACCTATGGCATTCCAGTCTCTGTAGCCACAGATTTCTTCCAGGAGGTTTTTGTTTACAGCCAGACACAGCTTCTTTTCCAGAATGCTTGCTCACGCCTTGATCTTCTGATCCTCCTGTTTCCATCTCCAGTATACTAGGATTACAGGCTCACAGCACAATACCTGTTTTTGTGCAGTACTGGGGAGCAATACCCAGGGTTTTTGGGGGGAGGTTGGTTTTGTTTTTTTTGGTTTTTGCATGTTAGACAAGCATCCTACCAAGTGAATTACATCCTCAACTGGGAAAGTTTATTTTCAAAAGTAAAATCTAATCAGCCTGGAAGAATCTTCCTGATAGCTGCTCTAATAGGCTTGTTTGGCTTGGAGAGGATCAAAGGTGTCTACACAGATGCACTGCAGCAAGACTATAGAGAGTGGACCGGATCAATGGAAGCTAGACCGGGTTATCTAGGTGTCCCATATAAAGATATGAAAGAAGAGGGTTGTAGTCAGAAAACTGAGAAGCTAGGGGAAGGCTTTCTGCATCCCTCTTACAGTTGGCTTGAATGCTTTAGTAATAAACTCCGAGTCACTGATAACATGCCAGAAAGAAATCAACACTTACCCTTGCTGTCATCTCACCAAGAGCAAGCCCAGATCTGACTCCCCTCCTTCACTTTCCTATGTCTTCCGTCCTCTCTGTCTGTGTCCATGCTTAGTTAAAAGCATGACATGATCCCTCTATGTCTTTTTGAGTGTGTCTGTCCCTAACCAAGGGCTTTGCTCTGTCCTTATCGAACGGCATAAAACACATCACAGGGAAGTGACGAGGTACACCTTACAGAAATCTTTAGTAGTTTTACAAGGGATTAAGTCACTTGCTCCAACTGACCCTGACCAACCCAAACAACAAACAGTATTACATGCATCACTGTTTACCAAGCAATGTTCTTAGGTTGCATTCAGCAATTGTGTTGTGGGTTTATTTTATAAGGCTACTCTCAACCTCCATTTGCTAGTTCCAGCAAATGATTATTGTAACACACATGTGTCACTCAAAGTAAGGGGCACAGAAAAGTATGTAACTGGGGATTACAGCTAATTATTAGATTGTAACAGTTGGTTACATGGGTCCAAGGCATGCAAGTTTGCTTATAATATTGCTTTCTTAAAAGTCATTTAAACAAACAGGCTGAGCACACAGTAGGATGGCAGTCTTAACTGGCCACAAGGTATATTATTAACTCTGGCTGTGAGATCCAGAATAAGTTCTGCTTCCTTAGAATGTGAGAAATGATTTCATGCTATTGTGTTGCCACACCCCTTAATCACAAGCATTTGACACATATTACTAGAGTTTTGGATGATAGAGTTTATTATGTATTGAGTAAGTCAAAGTGTGTGTGTGTGTGTGTGTGTGTGTGTGTGTGTGTGTGTGTGTGTGTGTGTGAAAGGGGAGAGATTCATCAATTTGGAAGCTCACTGTATAAAGTGAGGACGTGATAATTCCAAGGTATAGTTGAGGGGAAGGTTGTTTGTTGTTGTTGTTGTTTGTTTGTTTTGTTTTGTTTGTTTTGTTTAGGATAGGAGGTAGAGTACAGCCAGAAGCTTCTGGAAACATTCAGAGTAGAGAGAGGAAATAGCAGGCTGAAGTAGGCCTTGAGAGGAGAGAGATGGGGAGAGTAAAAAGAAGAGAGGAGAAAACAAGTGAGACGACCAAGAGAGAGGGGCCAAGAGAGAGTCTGACCAAAATGCCAGGGCTATATAGGAATCAGAACCTGCCTCTGCATCCCAAGTGCTGGTATTAAAGATGTGCACCACCACTCTGGCAACAGATGGGAATGGGTGCAGAGACCCACAGCCAGACATTATATGGAGAGAGTCAGTCTAAGTTGGAGGTTTCTGTCAAATCCCTACCCTCTAAGCTCAGGGAACCCTGAGTAAGAAGAGGTAGAAAAATTATAAGAGCCAAAGGGGGTTGTGGTGGCTTGAATATGCTTGGCCCATGGAATGGCACTATTAGAAGGTGTGGCCTTGTTGAAGAAAGTGTGTCATTGTGGGGGTGGGCTTTTGAGACCATCCTTCTAGCCGCATGGAGACAGTCTGTTTCTGGCTTCCTTTGTATATATACGTAGAACTCTTAGATTCTCTAGCACCATGCCTGCCCGGACACTGCTGTGCTTCCTACCTTGATGATAATAGACTGAACCTCTAAACCTGTAAGCCAGCCCCAATTAAACGCTGTCCTTTATAAGAGTTGCCTTGGTCACAGTGTCTTTTCACAGCAATGGGAACCCTAAAGAAGTTGGATAGAGATCACTAAGAGGATAATACACTCTGAGTCAACTAAGCAAGATGCAAATGAGCTCAGAAAGGCTGAGGCAGCAAGCACGGGGCCTACCTGGGTCTGTGCTGGGTCCTCTTTTTGTGTATTACAGCTAATATCTTAGTATTTTTATGGGACTAAAAATGATGGGTCTCTGACTCTTCTGCCTACCCTTGCTAGTCTTTTCCTCCTACTGGGTTGCCATCTCCAACTTCAGCAAGATAGTGTTTCCTTCATTTTATTATATTTTATTTTGTCATATCTGGTTGTTCTCTCTTTTCTAATGGGAGACAGAAAGGGGGTGAATCTGGAGTGGAGAAGGAGTGGGGAGAAACTTGGAGGAGAAAGAAGGGAAACTATAATCAGGATATACTGTATGAGAAAAGAAACTATTTTCAATAAAAGAAAACTGAGATTAACACAAGAACAGGTTAATTACAGAAGCACCACTAAAGACCAGTGACCCTCAAGGCAAGAGGCCAGAAATGGGAAATGCTAGGAGACATTGGCTTGTGGCTACCTTGAGCACTCTAATGCATACATGACTGGAGAAAAGGTCCAAAGAGAGAAAGCGGGACAGAAAAACTATTGGATATTTTTCCCAGGAGAAAGTAAAACTAAATCTATACCCCCAGATTCAAACACACAAGTAGAATTGGACATAACCAAATTACTTAAGCCACTAATATAGAGAAGAGGTGCCAGAAAATGACAGGCTATATACAGAGTAAAAGAGAAGACGTCCAGCCAAATTTTCCTTAGAAACGATATAGTGGAGGAAACACTGAATCAATAATGTTAAAATAACAAAACTAGCAAAACGGAGAACCAATCCATATAACACAAAAACCTGAGATCCACATAAAGGTGGAAGGACAGAACCTTCTTCTAAAAGTTGCCCTCTGACCTAGATACCCACACTGTGTTACATGTGGATATGAGTTCAAGAGCAGCCAGGACAACCATCTCAACATGGAAACTGAAAAGAAGGCTGTGGATATAGGTCCATGGCAGGGTCTGTGCCTAGCATGTGGGACAGACACACACACACACACACACACACACACACACACACACACACACGGTTTCTTTAAAAGTGATGCATTATCTTGCAGTTACAAAAGCTGGTAGTTTAGAATGAGTGTCAGCAGTGATTCCCCTGAGATCCTGGAAATCTCCTGCCTCCTCCAGCTTCTGTTGACTGTCATCTGTTAATGTCAGCAGCTGCAAGGATCATTGGCTCCTTTTTCTTCACTGTTTGCAAATTCTTTAACTATCTAGGATCTGGTCAACTTGATTCCAAGACCACCTTCTGGTAAAATGATAACACTTAACAACTCTTATGTCAAAATTAGGGTATAGTCTAGATTTCTTGGGGTTTAGCCCTGGTGTTCTGTGAAGTTATATTGGTGATGGTTGATAAGATCTTTGACTCTATACATACATACTTTATCCTATTGGAGAAATATCTTTATTTTTTTCCTACTGATTTTTCCTTTTCTATTCTCCTTTCCTTGTAGGACTTAAGCTTGTGTATTGTGATGTTGAGAAACCAGAGGCATGTTTATATTTTGCCTTTTTTGCTTTGATATAAAAGATTGTGAGAGGTTGAGAAAACCAATGTCATATCAAGGATGAAAAATAAACATCAGTGTAATAGTGGTATAAATCAAGAGACCACACTGGGAAGAGACAAGCATGTATTTTGGACTCTTCTGAGCACCATCCTTCAAACTACACTGAAATATGGCCATAATAAAAGTCAGTTTGAGGAGGAGCATCCAGCCCTCAAAGCTAAGCTTAGTTATGTGGTGGTGGTGGGAACCATAATGACTTTGGAAATTATAGTGGACAGCAACAATCAAATTATGGACCCATGAAAGGGGGCAGTTTTTGTGGAAGAAGCTCAGGCAGTCCCTATGGAGGTGGCCAAGGATCTGGAGGTAGAAGTGGTGGATCTGGTAGGTTTAAAAAATAATAGAAATGGCTACAGTTCTTAGCAGAAGAGAGAGTGAGGAGCTGTCAGGAAAGCGGCAGGTTTCTCTGAGACACTTGTTCTAAGTGCATTAGAGGAACTGTAACAATCTGCCGCAGGAGGAACGATGGTCCACAGTCAGAAAAGTTACTTAAATAGGAAACCCTTCTTGTTCAGGACTATCACAGCCACAGTTGGCAAACAGTGCAACTATTGACTAATGGTTAGTGTCAATTAGACCTCATTCCCGAGGTCTTTTATCTGTCGTGGCTTTGTCTTTTTCTTTTACTTTTCATTACATCAGGTATATTGCCATGTAAATTGTGGCAGGGGTACCAGGAATAAAAAACTTGAGGAATTTTTAACTTTTCAATATTTATGTAGTTCAGTTTTTCTAAATCTTAGTACAGAAACTAACAAAATGCAGTTTTGAAGGTGTTTCCTGGTGAGTTAACAAGAAATGAAGATCATTGTTAATTACTATTTTGTATTTATTTTACTAAAGTTAACTGTAAAGAAACACCTACTGACTTGCAATTTAAGGGGAATCTATTCTCCCCATTTCCAAAACCATGAGGAATGGACACTGACATGTGGAGAGAACAGATATTTGTATAATTAGGAGTGGGTAATAAAAATAGCATATTTGTGAACTTAATAGTATTAAGATTACCTTCAAATGAAAAAGATCTCAAAAGTTTTAAAAAAAAGATTAGCTATTCAGTCTGTTGTCCAACAACTCTCTTCACAAGTGCGTAGTGCATGTCAAATAGCATTTTGTGATGTATTTACTTCATGAGCTATGAAGTTTGAAGCAACTGAGAGGTCAGATATACATACTCACTATAGAGAAAATTCGTGCATATTGGGTATATGTTCAAAAGAAAGACAATAAGACAATTTGCTGTGTGATGAAGAATAAGAGCAAGCTAAATAGCTAGACAGACAAACAGATAGACAGATAGATGGGTAGGTAGGTAGATAGGTCGATAAACAGACGGACGGGATAGACAGATAGATGGGTAGGTAAGTAGATAGGTCGATAAACAGACGGGCGGACAGACGAACAGACAGACATATGGGTAGGTAGGTAAATATATGGATAGATAGATAGAAAGATAGATAGATAGATAGATAGATAGATAGATAGATAGATAGATAGATAGATATAGATAGACAGATGGGTAGGTAGGTAGATCAATAGATAGATGATAGATGATAGATAGATAGACAGACAGACAGACAGACAGATAGATACACAATAAAATATGTGCTGGTCTCCCATAGAGCTCAAGGGTGAACAGTCCTTCCTGGCAGGCAGATGCATGCTGTCAGCTCAGCTCTAACTTTCCTCTCTCAAGCCAAAGCTTCTCTTCCAATTCTGATTGTCCTCCAACCAGCAGAAGACAGAGAAGTACTGCAACCCAAGCATGGCTCTGTACAAACAGTCCTGGAGTGGTATTATCAGTACCTTTTGGTCAACCTCACCAGCAAGACCACTTTCTAAAGCTCGCATAGCTTCAAGGGGTTTCAAGATATGCAATGGTGTCTAGGAGCCTGTGTATCCACTTAAGAATATTCACATGGGTCTAAGTTACTATCCCCATTGGTGAGACAAAATACTTGACAAGGGCAGCTTTAAAAGGCTCATCTCAGCTCATTGTTGAAGATGTACAGTTTATCTTGGTGGGAAGGCATGGGAGGAGAGTGAGGTCACACTTCATCTGCAGTCAGGAAGCAGAGGCCTATAAGTGCTAAAACTTATCTCATTGTCTCTTTTTCAGCCAGCCTGGGATCCCGTTAAAAGAAATAATGCCACCATTGTTAAAAGTGATCTCACATCATATATCTCCCCTACAGACATGACCAGAGATCTGTATCCTGGGTGATTCTAGACCCTGTCAAGTTGACAATCTATATTAACTAGGAAAATGGGTGCATATGAGTCCAGGAGAGCAAACAATGGTAAGTTATAGCTTAGGTACATGAAACCTATGAGCATTAACTTTCCATCTATTTTGTGTACCCCTGAGCAACAAAGACCTTTTCACTCAGCACACCTACACTTAGCCTGATCCCCTCTCAGGATCTTCTTCTGGCCACTACATGAACACAGCAGGGTTAGAAGGAGAAAGGGGCCATATCCACTTGATATCCCTGTGTTCCTTCTACCAGACCCACCCATCTAGGCACATCTAAGTGCATGTAAAAGTCAGACCTGGGCTCCGTGGTCTTAGCAACAATGTGCTATGCTGAACTGCCATTATTAAGAAGGAAAGGAGGAGTCGGGAAATAAGAATACTGCTCACCTTATGAGGAGCAGAGCAGAACTATGCATCTGGGCCTTGATGGGTGCCCCTAAGTTATCGAATGTAAGTCATCTACATATCAGTTGTACAGTAGTACAGAGAATGGAATTTTAAAAATCCCTTTGATATTTATAGTGTAAAAATAATGGTTAAGACAAATTCTCCCTCACCAAAGTCCCCAGTTCACTCAGCCCCTACTTTCTCACTTATATAAGAGCCTCTGACTATGGAAAGATGAACTTCCAGGGAGATATTCAGACAAGTGTGTCACTCAGCCACGTTGACAAACTAGGTTAGAAAAGTCAGAGCAAGTTTATTCACTGGCAGGTTTCACGAAGAGAGCACCAAGACTTCCCTCTCAGCCTCTGGTACAATCATCTCAGAGAGGCTTGAACAAATATGGAAGTAGCTGCCACATTACACAGAGCCCTAGTGCCATTTATTAGCCTTAGAAATTTGTTCTACAGAAGCCAACAATATATTTATACATAGACATATTATGTATAATTTATTCAGAGTCCTAAAAGAGAAAAATATTGATATGTTAATATTAAATATTATTGTAGTTTAAGATTTTGGATAAACCTTAAAAGGCTTTCATGTAATTTCATATAATGATGTGGGGATGAGGATGAATTCTTCTTAAGAAATAGGATTTTGGATCAAAACAATGTAGAGAGGCACCCACACTGGAAATGGAATGTTAAATAATAGTCTGGTCCAGTCACTTCCTTATGACCAAAAATGCCTTAATTCCTTTTATTGTTTAATTGTATGGTTGTTTTTTATGTTTATGTTTTTATTCTTCTGGTACTTGGAATGAACCCCAGGGACTGAAGCCAGGGATAGAATATTAAGTACAGTGTTCTATGGGGTTTCACCCCCAATTCTCTATATGGTTTTTATCTTGAGGCTAGATTTCACCAGACTAGTTCTGAACTTACACTTGGCACTTTCACTTTTCCTTTCTCAGCCTCCCAAGTAAATATTTCTGGGGGCCACCCAGAACCGTTTGATGTTATCAGTGTTAAATGACTATGCCAAGGCTATGGAGCCACCAGGCTTCTCTTCCACAGTTCTATTCTCTATCTAAAGAGCCCTTGAAGCTGACTTCACATGCAATCAGAAGACATTCAAAGTACATGATAATTTGCTATGAAGTCTCGTTCCAGAATCCACGGTGCTTATTAAGATAAATTAAATTTGTGTAATGAAAACACTGAGCAAACGCTGCATTTAGCTCCTTGGCCTCAGTTTGTGTGTGTGACTCACACGCAGCTCCTACACTGAAGAAACATATGATGTAAACATCAATATAAACAAATTGGTGTATTGGGTAAGTGCAATGCATCCAGATTAGTGCAGACTGCTCATTACACACAGAATGAGATCTTGGAGTGGAGAAGTGGAATACAGACAAGAACAAGAACAAGAGGGGCTTGGAGCACTTGCAGTTCAGGGGCACACATCTGTTCCATTCTGAGGTCTCACTCGGGGCACTGTCCAAGGGGTTCCTTGATCCTCTGAAGTAAGATCAATGGCTTCTTTGCAAGTGTCTCCACCCACGAATAGCTCCAAGGGTCTGTGACAATCCTCAGTTATCATGTTTGGGGTGACAACAAATGAGACCAGCTCATCACAATTGATCAGTGTGGGTCACAACTAACACCCTTAGCTTCCAGCTTCAGGGAGACCTCCAGGAGGCTCACCAACGGATCAGAAAGTCACAGTGTTAAAATATATCCCGGGAATATGGTATGTGGCCAGGCAGAAATGGACCAGCATCTGCGGCTGGCTCAGTCAATCAGAAGAAAAGTAAACTGCTCGGTCTCCAGGTTTTTTTTCCACTAGGTATGCTTATCCCACCTAAATCTAAGAAACCACATGGCAAGTGCTGGGTTTGTGGGTGTCATGCAGCTTCTCTTCTGCTATAATGAGGAACCTGGCCAGAGCAACTACAACTAATGACCAGTGCTCTGGATCAGCTGTAAAACCTTCTGCAGGACTGTCTCTCTAGAGGGGCTGGCATCGACCAGATGGCACCTTGGGTTCTCCATACGCTGGTACGTCGTTTCCACCCTGGAGGCAAAGAGAAAGGGGAGAAGTCAGTCTCCTCTCCCACCCAGTTCATCCTGAAAAAGGAACTTTCTAACCTTGTTACTGCAGCTTGGAGCAAAGCCCCATCTAGCCCACCTTGGAGGCCAGCACTGCTCCTGAACAGATACAGTTGGGTTTGTTCAATGAAGGATGAAATGTCCACAGTGACACTTAATAACTGGCAACCTATTGCCTGCCAGTCATGTATCTTGGCTCTTCCTTCTCAGTTTATGCTTGGAGTTAACTGAGGGTGACCCTCTTCTTTCTCAACTGAATGAAGATAAGGTCCCAATTATCACCCTAGAGTCAGAGATCACCCATACACAGATGCCATGAGTCTTAGAAGAAACTTTGAACTTCAGACTTTTAAACTTGAACTTGAGACTGGGATAGACTATGTGGGCTTTTGAAGTTGGACTAAATGCATTTTTTTTTATTATGTATGGGCCGCAAGACTATGGGGGCCAGGAAATGAAATGTGGTGGTTTGAATAAAGAATGGCCCACATAGGCTCATATATTTGAATGCTTGGTCAGCAGAGAGTGGCTCTACTTAGAAGGATTAGGGGGTGTGGCCCTGTTGGAGGAAGTGTATCATTGCATGTGTTAGAAACTGAAGCCAGGCCCGGGGTCTCTCTCTTCCTGCTGCTTTCCGATGGATATGGATATAGAAGTCTCAGCTCTTTCTTCAGCACCATGTCTGCCTGAGTGTCACCATGCTTCCGGCCATGACACTAATGGACTAAACCTCTCAACTGTAAGCCAGCCCCAGTTAGATGCTTTCCTTTATGAGAGTTGCCATGGTCATGGTGTTTCTTCACAGCAGTTGCTGAAGGTCAGATCCAAGTTCTCTTGCTTATACAGCAAGCACATGGCAAACTGAGTACATCCCTAACCCTGAAACTCTGGGTCTTAATCAAGGTCCCACCATTGCTGGCACAGAAAACGCACTGTTTTCAAGTGGCAAGGCAAAAACCAGGTGATAACAAGCACAGAGACAGGGACTAGAATGGCTTAGAGAACATTGCCTCTTGCACTTGAAGCATGGGAACTGTGCCCTTGGCTCAGATCCTAAAGCAGTTCCGATCTTGTCTCCAGGGACCGCAGGACTCCTGCTACCCACATCATCCCAGGTACACTTACTTCTGACGAAACACGTTATTGGCCTCAAGTTCAGCCTCTTCTTTAGTCTTCTCCACACCCCGGCCCTGCAGTCTGCGCATTCTCTCCTCAGAATTCACAGTGAGCAGCAGGACCAGGTCAGGCTTCAGCAGGTCTCTTGGCCACTGGTACACAGGGTGGTGGGCAGGAGGTAGATGCTGTATACCCCCACTCATCTCAGTGGCTATGGCATAGGTGGCTGTACTGTGCCAGTACCTGAGAAACAGGGCAGCAATGAGCTCTAATCTTTGGGAGAAGTGAACACACCATTTGCGGATCACAATCCAACTAGGTCAGCTCTGCCGAAAGCTTCTCAGCACCACACAAATGGAATTTAATTGTTTTTTTTTTTAATGTAGAAAACACAGACATCAGAGTCAACAACAGTAGTAATGGATGAACTAGTCATGAAGTCATATATTTGATTAAAATTACCAAACGTCAACCATAAGGACAGATGTCAAACCCCTCCAGGCCTTCAGTACACTAGCTTCTATGCAGAAATGTGGTAGGGGTGACAGACATGCTCAGCAGTACATTTGTATTTAATGCTTATATCCTGAGCTCATGAAATAGGGCAGGCCTGAGAAGTTCCCACGCTTTGCCAAATTCAGCTTGCCCATAAAATCCATGTTTAAGGAAGAGAGGCTACAAGACCCCCCATCTCTTCATAAATGTCTACTTGTGAGCTAAGAAGAGAACCAAGCTAGGCAGCCCCCAAAGACAGCCATGGTCAAAAATGAATAGGAATCTAGCCCACTCTTCCTAGGATGCCATCAGTTATCCATCACACACAGAAAAGGGTTCTGTCTCCTTGTGGGGTGTGGTCCTTCCTCCCAGATTGGACCACATACCATCTTCACACCTTGTCTCTGAGCAAGGATGATGCTCTCAAATATCACAGACCCTTCTCAGACTTCACAGTCCTGCTCCTGATCTGTGAAGGTCCTATACAGAATGTTCCTCCTTCAGCTCCCCAAACCAAGAGGAGACTCTACTAAGGAAATATGTGCTGGGATCCACAGCCATTGTTACAGGTGTGAGATCCTGTCTCCCCCGTGGACCTTGCATTTCTTGAGTGGGAAATGTTTCTTAGTTACCTCTGAGTTCTCAAACCTGGAAACTATAAAACCAACTCACAGTCAGTATGCAGTAAATGAGTGTTCCTCATGTCTGTTAATGAATGTCATTTATTAGTGTGCAATAAATAATGCTCCTTATGGCTACAGATGCAGGCATATATCAATGCATAATATTAATGAGCAGAAATAGGCCAACTTATGATATTACTACAACAGGGGCTCAACTCTGTATGTTCCAGCAAATCTAGTCCAGGTGTTATCACTAAAACCAATGGTAAACAGCAGGAAAGGAGTTCCTGTCACTGTAGTCAGACAGGAAGACAAAGGGACCTGTATTCTTAGCTTGGTCTTTGGAGACATTGACATGAGTATCAGTATTAAGTAGGGGAAAGGTAAAAATGTTTAGATACAAGGTACACCCATAGTCAGTCTTTATCTAGATATGGCCTGGTTGACCATATACTTGGACTCGGTCAGGAGGGAGGAGGGATGTACTTTCCATGAGAAATTGCTATTGTTTAGTGGTAGTAGACTCAGCCCATGCTGGGAGATGTCCACCAGTGACAGAGACATAATGCCCAGAATCAAAAAGAACACGGGGAAAACTCGGAGCAAAGGGGATGGAGGTGTCAAGCATCACACGTACCATTTTAAGTGACCCATCAGGACTTAGTGAGCACTGTGAGGCCTCCACAGACCCAAATGCAAAGTGTAATTAATAAAAGCACCCCCACACCCAGGCTTTCGTTGCACTCAGATTTTTTATTCTCATATCAAGTGAGTAAATGTAAAGCTTCATATCGGATGTCAAAGAGAATAACCCATATCACACAATCACATACATGTTATAGAAACGTAAGTTCTCAAGGAAAATAAAGCCATTTCTAGGCCTGAAGACTTTCCGAGGCTGACTGACAGTTTAGGCTGGGTGATCATAACAACTCCTGTTGTTGTCTGCATCTCTAGGTTCCCGTTTTCAATCCTTAACTTTCAATAGTTTTAAAGCTTATTCTCAGAAAGGCAAAGGACACAGTGGGGACCACAGGATATGTCCACTGCATTAGCCTAAAGGTTGTTGATTATGTTAGTAAGAAGAATAATGTCTGCAAGTTATGACCTAACCTTTTTTAAATTAGATTTTACTTATTTATTTTATATATACAAGTATACTGTTGCTCTCTTCAGACACACCAGATCCCATTACAGAGGGTTGTGAGCCACCATGCGGTTGGTGGGAATTGAACTCAGGACATCTAGAAAAGTAGTCAGTGCTCTTAACCACTAAGGCACCTCTCCAGCCCATGACCCAAACTTTTAAGATCCACGGGCCTTCTTGGTAAATTGCAGAAACTGATTCCAACCTACCCATGGCACTATTCCAGGTATTAATGGGATGTAGACAGTTAATTGGTCATAGACTGAATTCATCTTGTAATAATAATACAAGTTCACAATGGAGTACCTGAATACATATGCAGAAGGAGAGAATGACTCACATTTTAGAGAGAAGGCATCTCACTACCCACCTGTCTACAATAACAGGAAACTTGGCTGATTCTTTAGCTATTTCAGAAGCCATGAGATAATTGCCCAACGAGTAAAATGCTCTTCGGATGATAGTGGGCTCCTCATCAAAGGTCTTCCTCCACTGGCTGATGCAGGGGGGTGGAGACTGTAAGAGGACAGCCTTGAGAGACTCTGACACCGACTGTGTCAGTGTGGTCTTACCTACGGGACATAAAGAAAGCAGGACACTTCCTAGTTGAAGCTGCCATGACACTCTCAAAGGTTAACACTGACCTATTAACCAGAGAAGAGGAAAGGTCCTTAACCTGCAATGTGTTGGCCTGCATAAAAAAGCAGGCTGAATAAGTCTTGAGGAGAAAGCCAGCAAGTGGCATGCCTTCTATGGCCTCTGCTTCAGTTCTTCCTTCCATGTTCCTGCTTGAGTTCTGCCCCTTGACTTCTCTTCACAATGGGCTGCAAGCTGTCAGACAGAACAAACCTTTTCCTCCCTGAATTGCGGTTGGCCATGGTGTTTATAAAACAACAGACACCTATCTAAGACTCGCTGGTTTTTTTTACCTTCTTCTGGGCCCTTTCACATCCTTCTGTTAATTCTTCTCAAGGTCCCTCTGCCTGGTTTCTCTCCACCTGCTCCAGGCCCAGTTCTGCTCAACTCTCCTCTAAAGACCACTCTGCTCTCCCCACCACCCCCACCACTCTTGCTGCTTTGTATTTGGCATTTGGCTTGGCGTTTGGGGCTCCTGGGTGTCCCCTTTTTAGGGTATACTTAGGTATAACTTCATAGTCCTGGATGTCCCACCCATTGCCTGGAGAATGGGCCTACAATGATAAGGCATAAACTACCCTAGACAGATGCTTTACATGGACCTCCCTGAGCTCTGTTTACTCTTATAGCCTTTCCCTCCTAACATATTTGCACTCCAGATAGCAAGGCTTCATCTGTGACTGCTCAGTTTATTGATCCCAACAGTGATGACCATTCTGCTGTTGTATGCTGTGAGAAAATAGTCAACCTATACCATGTCCTGAATGCCCAGCTCCACAGAAGAGTATTCATTGAGTTGCTGAACAGTAGAGAAAGTTACAGGGCCTCCTTCATGGGGCTGAACCCAGGCAGCCATCCCTTTCTCCTCTCCCTGGTATCACATTCTGAACTTTACATGTGCACACTTGTGTGCACAGGGGTGTGGGGTTGAAGGTTTGTGTTTTCTTTTTGTCTCGCAGGGTCTGAATTATCTCCAAGTACAAAATAAATGATCAAAACATGAATAAATACCCACTGGCAAATGGGGACCTGGTGTTAACATTCTAGCTGTGGCTGCAAACAACCTGGACTAGGTTTTCACTAGGTGATGAGCTAGCTGAATGTCATGCACACTGCTTCTCCCACTGCATGACATGCAGAGACAGGACAGTGAGTTACAGCCATCTCCCCCCACCCTCACCCCTGTGACACAAGGGATTCCTTGTGGAATGGACCTTTGAAATTATTAAAGATAACCGTCTAGGGCCAGGGATGCGGTAAAGCACTTACTTGGCATGTGTGAAATCCCTAGATTCAAACACTAGTACTGCAGCCCTACTTCTTGTTCTGTTCCTGTGACTGCAACTAACCAAATCTATCAGGAAGAAATGGGTGTATTTCATCTTACAACTCCCAGCGTACACTTCACCACTGAGGGAAGTAATTCAAGTTAGTAATTCAAGGCAGTAGCCTAGTGGGCAGGAACTAAAGCAGAGACAATGAAGGAAGGCTGCTTACTGGCTTACTTCTCCTCCTGGGTTGCTTAGCATGCTTTCTATATAGCTCAGGACCCTCTGTCCTGGGTAGCACTACCCACAGTGGGCTGGACCCTGCCCCATCAACCATCGATCAAGAGAAAAAAATGTCTCCATCAACTTTCCTAAAGGGCAGTCTGATGGAGGCATTTTTTCATTTGAGGCCTCTTCTTCACAGATGACTCTAATTTGTGTCAAGTAAACAAACAAACAAACAAAAAAAGCCAGCACTCTTCATCCATCCAAGTGGCCCAGGAAAGGACTGAAGCACCCATTACCTTCAGCCTTGCCCTGGGTTTGAATGTTCGGGTTACAATGTTGACATATCTCCATATTCCACCCCTCTTGAACAGCTCAGGAAGCTTCCATGGCCTCCTTTCCCCAGTTTTCTCTAAGAGGAGGCCTCTCAATGGCCTATGGCTCCTAGATATAAACTGTTGGCCAAAGTACTGCACCTAACCCAGCCAATGCTTCCCTCTTTCTTGTCCACATGACCGAATCTGCACTTAGATCTAATCTTGGTTCTTAGACTACAGATTGGATCTGGCCTTGGGTGTCCTCCGGAGACATCAGCAGAGCAGGACCTGCTGAAAGCTCCATTTACTCCTTCTTGCCCAGTGTCAGCCTGGCACACTGTGCCATTTGCTATTGCAAGAACGACCTCCTGCAATCACTCAGTCCGGAGCATGGACAATAACTACAAAGCAGGGTTTTCTTACCAGTGGCATCCAGTCCTTCAATGACAATGACCTGGAACTTTCCTTTCTGGATCTCCTTTGGGCACTGATCAACGAGGTTAAGCACTGCCCGGGCTTCTGGAATAAAGGATGTGCACTGTAGGAAAAAAAAAAAAAAAAAATCTGTGCATGAGCAAGGAATTACTGGGGCTTCAGAGACCCTGTGTCTGCCCTGTGTCTCTGAAGGCCCAATGCTAAAGAGGCCTATTCCAAATTAAACATGATGCTTAGAACATGAGACCCTAGTATTTAGAAGCTGAGACATACTAAAAATAAAAAAATAAAATAAAGAAGAAGAAGAAGCTGCAACTGTCTGGGTTACACAGCCTCAATCCTTCACTATAAAAAGGACAAGCAGACATCCACAGCCACAATGGTACTACAGGTCTTGCTGGAAACCGGAGGCCTGAGGAACTATAACCACCCTGTAGACACGTACACCTGCACCCCACCACCAACAATGTGTTTACACATGCTCCTAAAGGCCCAGAAGGCTGAGAAAAGTGCTTGAAGCTACAGCAGCCAGCAGTATGTGTTTAGAATCTGAAGTTCCTCACCACATCCCATGCCCGGAGGACCTTCATCTCGGGGCGGCTTTCAGTTTACTGGTAAGCTCACGGCGGGCCAAGCACGCTCCAAAGAGCTTTGTAAGTATCAGACTGGTCAATCTGGTATGAATGCTTCTGTTACTACCACATTATGGATTAAGGAAACTGAGGCAGAGTGTTGGAGAAACAAGCTGAAAGTACTTAATGCCAGACATCTGATCATCTGACCGACCGCGGGTTTTTTGCCACCCTCTAGCCCTAGCCCTATAAACTACATAAACCAGCAGGCCCCGGGCACTGTTTGGGTATAACACAACCTTGGGTGTTTTGCTGGAGGCTCTGCTAGAAATCCCTTGTCCTCCATCACAGAAACATTTACAGATGACAGGTACGCATGTGTTGGGGAATAAAAACAAAAACTCTTGAGTAGTTGGTGGGCCGAATATGGCCCACAAACCAGTTGAATACTTACACCCTCTTACACTCTCTAATACACATAGCAGCTCCGGCACCCCAAGATCCCAGCCCATGGGTCATCAAGTTGACAAAAACCAATACAGGAAACTGAAGGCAGCACCAATGTCTAACACAGAGCTTACCCATTTTGCCTACACCACCTGGCTTGTGAGAATAAACAAACCGGGCAGAAAGCATTTGATTGGCCAACCAAAGTGCAGAGTCCCCAGCTCAACTCATCCCGTTGGAAACTCTTACCTCCTCCAATACGGCCCGTGCAGCGTCCCGGTCTTGGAACACCGCAGAGTTGAGCAGATCTGGCAGCAATGGGTGCAGAAGAGGCTCCACTGCCGGCAGGACGCATGCGCAGTCCACCTGCACCTGCCGGTCCCCCTGCAACTCCCACAGACGCCACAGCAAACCCTGGGAGTCAGTCTGGAACTCGGCCAACTGCGGGCGCGCCGCCTCCTGGCAGGAGCCCAGAAGGTGCAGCAAGTCGCTCCGGGTGTCCGGGTGGTCGCTAGGGTCGCGCAGCAGGAAGCCATGCTGGATTTCTCCGGCCTGATCGCCTGGCCCATATCCCAGCAGTTTGCTCAGCTGGCACCTCTGCAAAGGACCCCGGCGCAGCTGCAGCAGCAGGCGCTGGTGCACCCGGGCCGCCTGCACCCGGGGCCCGCAGCCTTCGCCTGGAACCAGTGGCACACACAGCGCGTAGCTGCGCCCCGGGGGCCCGAGCAGCTCTGTCAGGCGTGCGTCCCGGTGGCCCGCCGCGTCCCCCAGGACGAAGTGAGTCAGGGAGCAATCCGGCAGCTCCACAGTGAAGCGCCGCGGCCGAGCCATCGTCCCCGTGCAGGCCCGGTGTCGCGCGCAGAGCCTCCGCGACAGTCGCCCAAGCCACAGTGGGGCTCGGGGGCGGCTTACTAGGGCCATGGGTGCCCCGGACCGCGCCCTCGGCCACGCCTCGGAAACGAAACCGCGAGGAATACGGGATCCCGGAGAAACGAAAGTGAAGGCAGCTGCTGCTGGGACCTCACGTGTGGCTGAGCTACTCCGGGGCTTGGGCTTCTCTTCCTCCCACCAGAGCCGCGCCTTTAACCGCCGGTGGCGGTTAGGAAATTCTGACCCTGAGCTCTGGCGTATTACTAACACCGTGTGGTCCCCTGGCAACGCCTGCTCTTGAGAATTCCAGGCTCTCCTGAGGAATCAGCTTTGTCTGGCTTGGTTCTATGGTGGCAAGGGCTCCTAGCCCCAGTTTTGGATCCCTAGGCTACTTATTTCTGTTTTATGAGGATTAGGAGAGCTGGAGACTGAGGCACTGGATCTCCTCCCAGACACACACACACACACACACACACACACACACACACACACACACACAGGGGTGGGGGGAGAAGGAGAGAGGTAGGGAGGGAGGAAGGGAGGGAGGAAAAGATTGCTTTATGGCACACCTGTGCACAGGCACCTGACCTCCAGGTACCTGGCCTCAACTTAACCTTTCTGCCAGAGCCGGTCCTAAAACCTGTTTGGGCAACTTCTCAACTTTGCAAAGGAGGAACTCTTCCAGGGTACCCCTTACTGACATGGAATCTATTTGAAAAATGGAATGTTTGTCCAGGTTGTCACATTACTTACTTGCCAGTTAAATTTTTTTGTGTTCAGAATTTTTTTTTAACTTTTCAGCCTGTGTGTGTGTGTGTTGTGTGTGTGTGTGTGTGTGTGTGTGTGTGTGTGTGTGCTGGCTATGTTTTAGGAGTCTCGAGACCACCTTAACCTGGTTCACTGTAAAAGATATGGGTCTCAATGATGTTTCCAACTCAAGATTTATCCCCACACAAGGAAGGGATAAGGCCAGGGTAAAAAGACCGTTGTTGGTAGAGCAAGAAGATGTGATGGGCAGCAGACCCGGGGTGAGCTGCTGAAGGGACAAATCACTTCCAGCAGTAAGTTAGCTGCAGGGACCTCTGAAATTACTGCCTGGCTCACCTGCTAGAGTCTCAGAGTCGGAGATTATAATTGTTGGAAATAAATATTTTTGGTGTCACACACACACAATAAAGGGAAGTGAGAATAGGCCTGCAAGGCAATTTGTTTTTAACTCGTGCACAGAGACCTAAGCCTCCCTGGATAGCACACCAGGGCAAGAAGTTGCTTGGATTTTGTTTCAATGAAGGTAGTAATGTGTCTTTTCTCCCACTGACTGAAGACCAGCAGATTGACTAACTTTTAAGAAATTGGGGCAAAGGAAATGAAGAAAAGGGGGGAAGAGATCAGCCTCTCTTGGCCACCAAGTTCCAAGAATGCAGCGGGTGGGATTCTCATTTTATAAAGTTGCATAAAACAAAAAGACAAAGATGAACTGATTTGAAGTCTCTTGTATTTTACAAAAGCAAGAGATTTATTGAATGTTGACTCTTGGTAAGCTAGCTAGTAGGAAAAGGATGAAGAGAAGGGGGGGGGCAATATGGTCTATGGAGGTGTGGCCAGGCCTGGGGGCAAGGGAGATGCCTCTGGGAGGCTCATGTTGGGAATCCTTCCTCCTAAGGGACCAGCCACAGGATGGTATAGTACAGAATAGAGTTTATTTGGGTCATGGGGAAGTTAAGAGGGTAGTAGAGGCAGAGAGAGAGAGAGAGAAGAGAGGAATAGAGGAGTAGAGGCCGGCCTTGAGCACGTGGAGAAAAGGGGGATAAGGGAAGGGGAAGAGGAGGGACAAGGGGGGAGAGCAAGAAAGAGAGGAGGGGGCAAGCAGCCCCTTTTATAGTGTCAGGTCACTGAGGCAGAAGCATACTTGACTATTGCCAGGTAGCTGTGGGGTGGGGTATTCCTGGCTGTTGCTAGGTAACTGAGGGGTGGGGTTTACAGAATCCCAACACTAGCTACCTTGGATGGAAATCAAAGCAAACTATTTCTCTCATACTGACCCTGTTACAATGTGCCCAGCAGGTCCTCTCAATTGAATGAGGTAGAGATCAGCTTAGGCCTTTGTGTGCTGTGACTGGAATAAGTTGGTAGGGCATGTACACACACCATCTGCAACCCTGCAACCGCAGTTCCAGAGACCCATGGGAGGCTCTGATGGCTAGGGCTGGGCCAGAAACCCGCAGCACCTCTTGGTTCTTGTGGACACTTGCATTCACAGGCAGAGTCATGTCTTTCAACTGGCCTGCACTGGTTTGAATGAGAATGCCCCCAGTATTTGAACATTTGTTCCCAGGCTTGAAAGAGGTGCAGCCTTGCTGGAACTAGTGTACGGCATAGGAAGGAGGGCAGGATTTAAGAGTTCAAGGCCTTCTCCCACTTTAGTTTATCTCTCTGCTTCATGCTGGCCTTTGAAGATTCGAGCACCCAGAATCCCCCAGCTACCATGTCTGAAGCTTGCTGTCATGCTTCCCGGCCACAATGAATCCTCCCCCCATCCCCACCTCCACCCCTCCACCCCAAAATCAAAGTTAAAATTACTCTTCTATAAGTTGTCTTGGTCACGGTGACTTATCACTGCAATAGGAAGCAATGTAACGTGAAAGTTGGTACCCTCGAGGCAAATACCCCACCCTGCTAAGCTTCCAACTTGGAAAGAGCATAGGGGGTCTTCAGCTCCCAGGAAGCAAGTTCAAGCAAAACCTGCTGCTATTGTGGCACAGAGGGCAAGGGCTCATAATAATCTGACAATTATCACTGAGATTGGCAGTGTTGTCCCCATGGTGATGGACGTGGGGATATGACGAATGAACAAGTGAAGATTTTTGCAATTTCAGAGAGCCATTGAGACCAAGCACTGTGCAGCAAGGAAGCCCTGCATGAAAGCCCTTAGAGAGCACAATGGAGACTTCTGGAGTCTCCACAGTAGAGATGTCAGGTCCAAGAAACATCTACCAAAAACAAATCGCAAAGCAGGTAGAACCAGCCTAAGAGAAAGATGTATGTTACAGACCACACAGCTGAGAAGGCAGAGCCATCAAAGCCCCCTGACACTGAATATGGAGTTCTAGGAGCTGGAGTTTGCTATGCTGGGTTTAGGTCTTGCTTTGGTCCAGTATTTCCTCTTTTGATCTCATTCATCCCCTTTGGAATGGCAATGTGTGTTCTGTGTCATTATTATATGTTAAAAGTAACTTGCTTTTTTATTTCATAGCAAATTACAATCAAGAGACTGCTTAAGTCTCAGAAGAGACATTGGACTTTTAAAGGTTAACTAAATACACTTTGCATTATTATAAGGCCATAAGTCTATTAGGCCAGGGAGTACAATGAGGTGGTTTGAAGGAGAAATACCCCACATAGAGTTAGATATGGGAAGCTTGGTCCTCAGTTGACTTCCTGACCTTCTTGAGTCCAGTCCTGACTTCCTCTGGTGATAAACAGCAATGTGGAAGTATAAGCTGAATAAACCCTTTCCTCCCCAACTTGCTACTTGGTCATGATGTTTTGTGCAGGAATAGAAACCCTGCCTAAGATACCCACATACTCAAAATAGCAGAGAGTTAAATTTTTGAAGACATTTTAAGATTCCTAGGCAAGAGAGTCGGTGGCACTGGCTGGCGTGGACTGAACTGTATCAGTTTCCTGATTCCTGTATCAGTTTCCCCATTTGCAACCAGAAGAGAATTAGAAGCTGAGAAAACACTTTAAGAAGTGCCTTTGGATTAGTGAGTGGATAAACTAATAATGAGTAGCAGGCATGTATTGGAAGAAATAACTGTTATTTTCAGCACTTGAGGAATTTGCTTTCAGTTTCCCAAGGCAGGAAGAGTCATCATCTCTGTTTCCATTCACTGCATTGACCCATCCTCAGCACTCTCAGTGTCAGGGCAAAGTAAAAGAGGTTGGCATTATTCTAGGGCTCTCTCTCTCTCTCTCTCTCTCTCTCTCTGTGTGTGTGTGTGTGTGTGTGTGTGTGTGTGTGTGTGTGTGTTTAGACTGTTTGTAAATTTGAGGATGAAAACAACATTCTATATGTCATCTCTTAAGACATATGACACCAGACACTGCAGCTAAGAGCTAACCCTCAGTTTTTTTTTTCCTGGTTTACAGGACACAATACCTGGAGATCTGTGGGGCTCTGGCCTGGCTGGAGTGGTCAAGGACTTACCCTCTCTGAGGAAAAATGGAGTCACAGGGACCAGTAGGGAGGGGACGTGTGATCACAGTCAATGAGCAGGCAAGAGGGCATAGCCAGCTAGGTAAGGTGGCTAGGAACCAAAGTGGGGTCACCCAGCAGCAGGATGTAACCAAGGTAGGTCCGGGCAGCTTCCAGCAAGGAAAGCTTCCGGGAGAGGACTGTTTTCCCAAGAGTGTTACATCTGTCAGATGACTAAATCTCCCAGATGGTCTTTGGTGAAACAAGTCCCACACATTTATTTTTTCTGGCTAGGGTCTTATAAAAATTGAAAGTTGTTTGAGGGTTAGACAACAGATGCTTTCTATTGGTCTGAGATGTTAGGGATGCCTCATCTACATGTGGAGGGTCTCGGGGCTCTGTTCCTATGTGACTTATTGTCATGATCCATTCCATGGGATGCTGTGATCACATGATGTGTCTGGTCACGAGCAGGCAAAGCACCCACTATCCTCTGGTATGAGGTGCTGGGGGTTCTGAATCCCCTCAACCTTACCAAGTTTCCTGACATGATCCACTTCCCCACAATTACATACTAATAAGTTTAGATGTCACAATATAAACAAAGAGGTCAGAATATAAGAGTCAACAAAAGAGATTCATGACGAGTGTTGAGAATAGAATCCAAATCCCAGGTCAAGTGCAATAAAGAGATTGAGAAGCTCTGTGCCTGTACATAAATACCAAGTACCAAGGAGAGGGGAGTGTCTTCTAGGTGACTCTGAACTAGACCCAGCTGATACCAAGACTAAGCCTCCCAATGTTGTGCTTTGATCACTGGTATACTCTCCGTGTGATGACTCAGTGAAGATTTCCTAAAGACTGATGTTTGCAACTCAGTAAATTCATTCTACAGACCAGCAAAGCATTATAACCCCTGCTGGAGCACTATCCCCACCAGAGTTCATGGAGCGTGTTAGGAATGCACAGGTCCTCTGGGGTAAAATCCTTGGATTAGTAAAAATGCTGGTGGCCCTTGGCTGTTGCCCCAACTTGTTTGAATTGTTTTCAGTATGAGACTCCCAAGTAGAGAGAAAACTGGGGCCTCTCTGATGTCAGCCATGACCCATTCTCCCAACTTGACTTTGGCAAGCTCTGACTTGGAGTAGATACCAGTCCCTAAAGGATGCTATCTTCTTTCTGGGAACACACAGGGGGCATGCCTTTGATAGAATATTTGGGAGGAAAATGGTGAAGAGCAAGTTTTGGGAGAGTCCTGAAAAGATTTTGAATCGACCAACACTACCAGCACTGGCCTTCAAGCCACTGTGAACATCAGTTTCATTGTGAACCATCAATTGACCCAAAGGTCAAATTTACAAGTTCTAGGTGTCTGTGGAGATTGTTGGTCAGTAATTATGGCTGTAGTGTAGCTTAAGGCAAACACATAAATTCTGTAGAAAGTCTGGAATGTGAAGAGGTCCTGTGGTATGTGTGTGTGTGTGTGTGTGTCTGTGTGTGTCTGTGTGTGTGTCTGTGTGTGTGTCTGTGTGTGTCTATGTGTGTGTCTGTGTGTGTGTCTGTGTGTGTGTCTGTGCCTGTGTGTCTGTGTGATCCTATTGCTTCTAAAGATGATAGGAGACCAAGGCCAGAGCATCCCTAAAAATCTATGAACATACTAACCTGAGGTCCACAGTGAAACAACAGAAGACCCTGTATAAACAAGGTAAAAGGCAAGGAGCAACCCCCAAGGCTGTTCTCTAACTTCCACAACCAAATAAACTCTCCAGATTATACAGAAACAGAATCTGCACTTTCTTGATCCCTACTCTCTGCTGGGAAAGAGTTAAGATTTCAGAGCTCACCTTGGGAATACTGGGAAGAGTGGGAAGACTGACTGTCTAACCTGTGAGCTCTGGACAGCAGGGCTGTCACTTCCTCTCTGGTGTTAGTTACACTTCCAGACTATTGTGCTCAAGTTCATAACTTATACGAATTTAGGGGGAAAATAATCCCTGTTGCCTCAGGGAGTAATGGGATTTGGTAGGGAAATCACAAAGGCAGGAGCATAAGGGGCTGGTCACATTATGTCCACAGTCAGGAAGCAGAGAAGTCTCCCAATGCTCAACTCCTCCTCCCATTGTTGTTCAGTCTGGGTCCTCAGCCTACAAAGGTGCCCCTCACATTTAGAGCTCTCAGCCTACAGGTGCCCCGCACATTTAGAGCCCCACCTTCCTCAGTTAAGCTCCCTGGAATCATCTGAATGTACAAACACGGGGATGTCCCATCATGGCATTAAATCTAGTCAAGCTGACAATGAGGATAACAATCACATGTATACTTTTGTTGATATTTTTATATGACAATTTCATACAGAAATCTCTTCACATCGAAGAGAAGGAAGGTGGGAAACTAAAAGCTTGCCCGAGTTCCTGTTGCTGTAACCTCTCCAACTCAAATAAGCCTGTACAAAGAAAACACAACTCAATTCATATGAAAACAAGCAGCATGCCTATATAGGGCAGATCTACCACTACACTGCCCTGTTCCCCAGCTATGAGATCCCTTATAATTTGCTGCTTCTCCAGGACAGCTCCACCTTCCCTTCCCCTGCTCAATCAGGGAAACTCTTGACTTTATTTTGCAAGTTAAAATGGGATGAAAGTTCAGATGAAGTCACCTGAGTAAGTGACTCACTCTTCCTCCTAGTCACTAGACAGTCCTCTTGAGGAAGCATAATTAGCATCAAATACAAACAAGTACCTGAATTAATTAATTAAGTGAATGAATGAATGGATGGATGAATCGTGAATGATTATAAGAAATTGACCTGCACAGAGACGTCTTACCGAGAAGGTAAGGAATGCTATTGTGGGAGTCAGTTACAAAGCAGTGTAGCCAGCGTGTAAACACTGGTTGATATCTTGCTCTCTGAGTGAGGTAAGTGTCCTAAGCTGCACGATGAATCAGCAAGCAAGCTGCAGCACAGAGTCAGGCTCTGAAGCAGACACTCCTCATGCTACTATGGCAAGCTCTGCCCTTAATGGTTAACTTGCACCAGGCCCCTTGCTATCACAATGCCATATGTGAGTTACCCATGACTATCCATGTTTCCTAGATCTAACGCAAGGTCAGGCAGACAAAGGGGCTTCCTAAACTTCCTGCCTAAACACAGAAAACAGATGTTTCCAACATAACACTAAATCTAGTCAACTTAGCAATGAAGCCAACAATCACATCGATACCCATACTTGATGAAATTTGTACTTGACAGCTTCATGTGGTCATCTCACTCAACCTGCCTTAAAGAAGAACAAGACGATATGAGAAAAGCATGCTCGAATACAGGAATGAATGGCGTATCCAAAATTATATCTCATGCAGGTAACTAAATTTACCCCAAAGTATGTGACTCCAACTCAGCTAAGAAATACCACAGACATATTTTCTCTCACACTAAAGATTGACATCAGAGCCATGTGGCCTTTCAGAAGGCATTTCTTAAGTTGTACCAGAGATTACGACACCTTTATTTCCTCCGGTTTCAGATAACCTTGGCAGAGCAGACCTAATTAAACAACAGGATTGTGCTGCAGAGTTTACTTCCAGTTTCTCAGTGCACAAAAATAGCAGAGGTTTCTGTTTCCATTCCTGGCAGTGGCTCAGGGCAGGCAGTGTTCTGTTGCTTCAGGAAAATAAGTGTTTCCCTCATCACAAAGATAACAGGACATTTTCCTGAGAAAAATAGAAGTTCACAGTGCAGTTACTTGACCCTGAGCACAGTATCCAAACAGCATCACCAAGCCCCTGTATACAGTACCCCAACATCAACAAGCCCCTGTGTACAGTACCCCAGCATCACTCAGCTCCTGAGCACAGTACCTCAGCATCACTCAGTTCCTGAACACAGTAGCCCAGGATCACTCAGCCCCTGAACACAGACCCCAGCATCACTCAGCTCCTGAGCACAGTACCTCAGCATCACTCAGCCCCTGTGCAGAGTACCCCAGCATCACCCAGCCCCTGTGCACAGTACCCCAGCATCACTTAGCCTCTTAACACAGTACCCCAACATCACTCAGTCCTGAACACATTACCCCAGCATCACTCAGCCCCTGTGCACAGTACCCCAACATCACTCAGTCCTGAACACATTACCCCAGCATCACTCAGCCCCTGTGAACAGTACCCCAGAATCACTCAGCCCCTGAACACATTACCCCAGCATCACTCAGCCCCTGTGCACAGTACCCCAGAATCACTCAGCCCCTGAACACAGTACTCCAGCATCGTTCAGCCCCTGAGCTCAGTACCCCAACATCACCCAGCCCCTGTGTACAGTATCCCAGCATTACTCAGCCCCTTTGCACAGTACCCCAGCATCACTCAGCCCCTGAACACAGTACCCCAGCATCACTCAGCCCCTGTGCACAGTACCCCAGCATCACCCAGCCCCTGAACACAGTACCTCAGCATCACTCAGCCCCTGTCCACAGTACCCCAGCATCACCCAGCCCCTGAACACAGTACCTCAGCATCACTCAGCCCCTGTGCACAGTACCCTAGCATCACCCAGCCTCTGAACACAGTACCCCAGTGGCATCACCCAGCCCCTGAGCACAGCACCTCAGCAGCAACATCTGAGTACAAAGCCATATCCAAGACTCAGCCACCAGATTTTTTTCCCTTTTCACAGACATATATAAACATCATTTCATAAAAGAGGGATCTAGTCCAGTCTAATTCAGGAGTCTGTTACACTTCCTAAGAAAACGTGACAATGGGTCTTGAGAATATGACTCAGTTGGTAAAGGATCGCCATGGAGCTTGAAGACCTGAGTTTAGCTCTTTAGCACCTATATAAAAAGCCAGATATGGTAGCATCCTAGCAACAGGGAAGGCAAAGGTAGGCCGGTGCCCTGGAGCTTGCCTAGCAAAATCCATTAGCATGTCCTAGAATCAACCTGTCTCCACATCCCCAGTGCTGGGATTATAGTCAGGTGATAACAAACATGCCATTATTTACATAGGTTCTGGGAATCCAACTCAGGTTCCTCCATTTGCAAGCTGTTAAGAGTATGGTCTTTCCCACTGTGGCCCGAGCAGATTCACCTCTGTGCTGTTTTGGAGCCAAGATTTTCTTGTTCCCCAATCAGGAAGTTTAGTGATATCCAAGTTTGTAGCAACAGAGTAGACCAATTGCTGTGCCTTAGTAGAAAGCAGTGGGAAAATGTCCCAGACCCCCATGTGGTATATAGCTGTGACACCTCCCTGCTCCCACTAACTCAAGTGATTGTGGACAATGCTAGAATGTGTGGGACGTTTGAGGCTGACTGAAAGGGGAGGCTGCGTGATGCAGTTTCCACGACATTGTCATCCAGGATGGGGTGGGACTTTGCCAAGGTACATTCCTTTCTAAGCAGCCTATCCCCAAAGCTCTGTATGTCTAGTAAATGGACTAGCTGGACTTTGCTGGAATTGTGAGTTGGCCCTTCATTGCTGCTCTGAGATAAAAAGACACTTGTTTTCATCTCCCCGGGAAACGTTAACTCAAGTCAAGCCCTTGACCAACAGAGGTATCATCCCAGATCCTATATTATCATTTATATTCTCTTATCCATCAGCCTGTACATGGATCCACATCTTGGCTAGTGGGGTGGCAGAAATGCTACAGTGAATGTGGGCTTATAGTCATGTCTCTGGCATACTGACTCCTTACCTTGAATAAATACCAGTATTAGCCATTTGGAGCCCAGAAAATGCTTCTTTATCTGGCTGTCCCAACAAGCTTTCACTGAGTCCTGGTCATAAAAAACATCATTGGAAGAAGACCCTATGTGGTTATTCAAGTTGAACATAAGCAACTCCAAATCTGCAACAGTCAACTTTACACACACACACACACACACACACACACACACACACACATGAATAAAATTCAATATACATAACTGTTGCATGTGCAAACTCAGTTCAAAATGTTTCTAGAATTATTTCCAGGTCCATAAGTGTGAAGAATGAATCGTACACGAACATCACTGTCATATTTGGACCTGCCCCCAAGATACCCTCATCACATGCTATGCAAATATTCCCAAATATGACAAACAAACCAGGAAATAAGAACCCCTTCTTACATCCAGATGTTTGATAAGGGACACTCAAGCTGCATTCTCTTCATTTACAGGAGAAAACAGATGCCTTCAAGGCAAAGGAGGAAGAATTAGAAACAAAGTAGACATCATATATTAAATAGGTAAAATGTTCCATTTGGAGAGGCTTTAAAGGTGACTAAAGGGAAGAATTTCAAAGCCTGATGTTGGTTCTAATGGGACTCCAACAGCACTTACCAGCCCTGCTGGCTTGCAGTCTTTAGCTGTGGCACTGGCTCTCCCTTCTCTTAGGCAGACAGAAGAGTACACACACTCTCTACTTCCCCTAGATGCTGGAAGAAGTAGAAACAAATCAAAGAAAGCAACTTGAGGAACACAGAGTTCCCAGGGAAAGATAGCAGAAGGAAGACAGGGACATCAAAAGAGGCCACGTCCAGAGACAGGGCAAAGCCAGTTTGAAGTGTTGCCCCGAGGGACCTTATTACTGAAATATAGGAGTTTGCCTGGAGGAAAGACACAAGCCACGCACTACACAGTGTGACTGTCAGGATTGTAGTATTGTACCAGACTGGCAAAATGTTAAAAAGAAAGTTTGAGAAATATTTACGCTGTATGTCCTTTAATAACATAAAGCGAGAAGGAACTAATTACCAAGGAATCGAGTTTTAAAATGGTTAAAGTAAGTTCTCTGGCATTTCTATGGAATATACCAGTCTTGAGTTCCTTTGAGAGTTGGCAGGCACTGCCAAGGTCGGCATACAGCTGATTTGCTACACACGAAGTTATGAACTCTAGGATTTGGGTGGGTTTACTTTGCTTTGCTTTCGTGTTTATTTGCTGTGGGGTGAGTGAGGTCTGAGAGCAGAGTATTTAAAAACTGTTGAGCATGCATAGATAATCATGCTAAGAGGCTTTACACATATTTGTTTTGTTTGTTAAAATAACAACCTGCACGGATGCAGCCATGTGTCTATCTATAAGAAACTTGTTTCAGAAACTGGTGGCTGCTGGAATCTTTTCAGCGTCATCAGGACAGATGTTTACAAGGGTCATAGGGGTAGCTGGGAGCCAGATAAAGACAGTGGGGTTGGCCTGCATCCTGAGGTTCGTCTTGGCTCTGGTTCAACTTTCATTTTCCGAAAACAGAAACTCTGCTCAGCTCAGACTTACTCAAGGGAGGTGTTTCCCTCCTCCTTGTGACACAGTGCTCGGGGGTGTGGCTGGCCTGCCTTTTATAAGCCGGTACAGCCAGCAGCAGGTATGTGCCGGTCACCATGGGGATGCTGGTGCCCGCTGCTCTAGCTGCTCCACTACTGAGCCTGTTGCAGCAGCAGCTGGGTTCCCTCTGGAGGGGCCTTGCCATCCTGTTCTGCTGGCTGAGAATAGCATTGGGGTGGCTAGATCCTGGAAGGGAACAGCCACAGGTACGGGGTGAGCTCGACGACTACACCCAGGAGACCCAGGAAGATCGGAGGAGCAGTCCTCAGCCCACAACCCCTGTGAGCGTCAACTACCACTTCACTCGTCAGTGCAACTACAAATGCGGCTTCTGCTTCCACACAGCTAAGACATCCTTCGTGCTGCCCCTGGAGGAAGCCAAGCGAGGACTGCTTCTGCTCAAACAGGCTGGTAAGTTCCTGGACCAGACAGAAGCCAGGATGTTCCCGGATCGTTGCACATAGGATGGGTGTGGGCAGGGCTCCATGAACACTAGACACAGCATCGCCACGCAGCTATCAGGCAGCTTTGCACTGGGCAAAAGATGGGCAAGGAGCATTGGGTAGACAAGAAGGACGCCCAGTCTGGGAGGTGGCCTCGCCAGGACCACGGGACTCGCTCCTGTGAGCAGAGGTGTGTGGTCAGTGACCCCTGTTCATCGTCATGTTTGGAACAGAGTTTGCCTACAGGAATCTGATTTCCAGAAACACTAAGTGAGAAAGGAGTGGGGAAACCCAAGTCCTCTATGTGAACAGCCTGGCAGAAGTTTCCCCGTTTTATCTGTATTTCTTGCTGAAAAGTTCTCTCTCTCTTAAAAAGAATTCTGTGTGTACTCGTGTGTGTGTGTGTGTGTGTGTGTGTGTGTGTGTGTGTGTGTGTGTGTGCTGCGTGTTAGTCTGGTCACCTGTTTGGCACAGCAAGCCTGTAAACATCTTAGGACAGTTTCAGGTGTTATTTTGGCCTTAGTCCTGTTACCTGATAAACCTCGATGCTGATTTGCTATGTTGGTTCTCATTTAAACCATGCGGATTCTCCCGACTTCTCCCATCTGGAAGGAGGAGGGCAGGCACTGAGAACTCTCACTACCATGTCCAGTGTTGGGGTGTTGGGGATCCAAACCCAAGTTCTCACAGCTGTCCAGCAAGTGTGTTACATACTGAGCCACCTCTCCAGCCCCAAGGGTGATTTAAAATATTTTGGACAGGCATGTCATGTGCTTTTTCTCCCAAGACTTGCTGCCCCACTCCATCAATTAGTCTCAGGTATGAATTCAGCAATGAAATTCAAATGCAGCAGCATCTCCTCTGAACCTCCTTAGCCTTCCTCCTTCCCTTCCTTCTGCCCTTGTACTCTTTCCAGAATACCTGCTCACCCAGAGCCTGTCTTCTCTTTCTGGTTACTCTTTAACTGAAGCACAACAGATGTGTCTAGGCAGCAAGCATGCTATCTGCACTTCCAGATGACTCCTTCTGTCACGAGTTCTCCCTGGAGCACAGCTGGGAAGGGGAAAAAAATCACTGGCCAGTGCTCCAGAAACACACACTAGCCTCCAGCTCCCACACTGACCTCACAGGGACTCCCAGCTGGATTTCTGATGCTCACATCAGCCTCTCCTGCTTCTGTGCTGTGATAATGAAGTCATACAGTACATATCGTACTGTACATAGTACCACTCAGTAGGATCTGCCTCACTCAGCTCCAGTCTGAACTGGCTCATGACCCACAATAAAGACAGTAAGCCTTGTTATCTCAGCAGACCTACCTCAAGGCCTTGTCATTTATCACCAGGAGTTTAGTAATTTAGCCACCGTCTTTGCTTTCCTAACTGAGAGTATGGTGTTCCCTTAAAATGCAACTTTTGAATTCACCTGCCAACTTACTCATCTAAGCCTTTGCTCTTTGTCAGAACCAGTTCTGAGCCCTGACATGTCAGCTGTTATGAGCTCATATAACACACACACACACACACACACACACACACACACACACACACACACACACGCGGGGGGGGGGGTGGAGATCATGCATTTGTTGATGTCACCAGAGGTATAGGATCCCTGGAGGGAACTGTGAGCTGTTCAAGGTGGTTGCTGAGAACTACATTCTGGTTCTGATGTTCTTTCCTGTGGATCTATCTCTCCTGCCCCATAAATCAATGATAAATAGTGCTTGGACATATAATATAACATAACATATATTATAAACATAAAAATTATGCAAATACAAATAATTCAACAGGCCTTTGGAAAGTGCCAAAATAAAGATTTTCTTTCTTTTCTTTCTTCTTCTTTTTTCTCTCACAGGCATGGAGAAGATCAACTTCTCAGGAGGAGAGCCCTTCCTACAGGACAGGGGTGAATACTTGGGCAAGCTTGTGAGATTCTGCAAGGAGGAGCTAGCCCTGCCCTCTGTTAGCATAGTGAGCAATGGCAGCCTTATCCGAGAGAGATGGTTCAAGGACTATGGTAAGTTTCCTTGGATGACACCTTGGTCACCGAAGCTTCTACTGTATTGTTGACTCCTATGTTTCTTCCAACGAGACTCTAGGCCAGAACATCTGGGGAACCGGGAGAGATGTGATCTTGTTCATTCCAATATCTCCAGTGCATATGGAATCTGTTTGAGGGGCTAGCTCACTTTGTTTCTGTTGGGTGCTAAATAAACAGGTATTGGGAAGCAGATAGCAGAGCAGGTCAGCACACGGTCTTCACTATGTCTTCTAATGTAGTATGCACGGAAAACTAACGTCTAAGCTTCCCTAGTACTGACGAAAATCAACACACTCTATAGCCATATAAATGTCCATGTTAGAGACAGGGGAGGATAGTGAATGCCTTTCATCCAAGAACTCAGGAGGCAGAGACAAATGAATCTCTGAGTTCAATGCCAGAGTGATCTATATCTATATCTAGTAAGACCCCCTCCTTTTATAATCTGTTAGGACTAAGCTGATTGTCACTTAGTCATGTCACATCAGAAGCTCACATCACATAGTCGGGCTGAATTCAGGAGCTTTTAAAATTTTCTGAGAACCCCAATGTCCATCCAAAGTTGTCGGTGCTTGTAGTTTCTTGGGAGCAATACATGACATGACACAGCTCTTGGGAAAAAAAAACTCAGCTATGATTAGTTTCAGTTTAGAAGACAGTTATAACCTCCCCTCAGGGTCTCTTTCTCTGCCCTTGTTTTGTGACCCTTTGGAACTCTGATGTCATTCAAAGGGAAGGCTGTCACTTTTGCCCAGAGACACTGACCAGATAAGCTCACAGGATGCATCTGCAGGGGTGCCTGCAGACAAGGGGGTGGTGCATGTGGGTGAGGCTGTATATGAAGTTTGCACAGGCAAAAAGGATATGCAGAAAAAAGAACAGTAACTCAGGGAGGAAGCAGGGCAGTTCCACCAGATATCTGTGAACAGAAGCACTGGTTGGAGGCCACGAGGAGGTGTGAAGTGAGCGAGAGAGGAGGTGAGAGAGCGGTGGACTGTGTTTAGAGGGTGGACCTGGACCCTTCCTCTATGATCGGCTCAAAATATCTGTCCCCATGGTAAGGAGTGTGGGCAGGAGGATGACTTCAAAACAGTGGCAGAGACTGTCTGCTCAGAAATGGTGGTGTGACCCAGCATCATTGCCTAGAGAAAGAGGAACACACAGACTTCAAAAGCCAGATACGGTCCTCTCTTCATAGTACCCGGGTAGCCGCCAATGACAAATGTTAGCTGACGTTTATACTACACAAAAATGTGCCATGTCCTCAAATTATCCAGGAGACATAAAACAGTATTATCAGTTAAATATGCCTATTTAAGAATGTCTGCAAATAACTTGAAGTTGGATCCACCTGCATGAGGAAAACTGGCCAGAGCCTCACAACTCCAAGTTTGGTGTTTGCCAAGAGTCTCACAGTGAGAGCAAACGCAGAGCAACATACAGCAGGACACATGTGGGACCGCTGTGTCCGGAGAGGACATTTGCTCTTGAGCCAATCAATCCTAAGCCTACACAGGTTCTGCTTTCTTCCAAGCAGGGAGCCTCTGGTCATGTTAGGGATGTCTTCACAAAGAGTGTCACTTGAGTCTGGAATCAGAGAGTAGCATATGGTGCTGCTCACTTAGGCACATATTGTTAAGTGCACAGTCAGTGGGACCCCAACAATATAGCCAAACACTTCCCACTTATGTTTATGCAAACCTGGGGGACACATGGCCCCCCAGCTAAAGCTCACACACACCACTCACTGTGGCCATAGGAGCTGGAGAAGCAGCAGCTGTTTATTCAGGAAAAGCACAGTGTCCTACGAGAGCCTCAGGGCTTCTAGGACAACACAGGGCTGAGCAAAGAAATGGGCTCTGTCAAATCATTCCTCCCAAGTGCCGTGACCCAGAAAGGAGGCATCACAGGCACACAAAGAGAGAGGTGTCAGGATACAAAGATGGACTCACAGATGCTCAGTCTTCTTGTAGCCAAGGCACTTCGGGAAGGAACCAGTTTTTACGTGTTTGGTTTTGAACTTCTGGTTTTCCTTGGTTTTGTTAGAAGACATATGTCTAGCTGCCTCCTCCTGGTCTGATATCCCTTTAGGAATTTACTTGAGGTCAAGTTTGGAACACATTGAGTTGTCTTAAGTCACAGCCTTATTCCGGCTCTCCTTTGTGCCCTTAAACATAGGCAACAGGAATGAAGCCTTACATAGGATGTAGTCTTTTCATGGCTATGGCGAATCTTCAATACAGAGAATAGAGTCTAAAAGAAATTTTAGAACTCTTAGCTTCTATAACACGAAAAGAGATTTTAAGACAAAATAGAGAAGTCCAGGGATTCTCAGTGACCTAGAAAGCTCAAGCTTGGTCATCTACAAGGAATATCTCAGCCCTGAGGATGCCCTCTCTTCTCAGGCAGGGGAAGGCAGGGAGCAGGACAGGAAGAGAGAGGTCACCAGAAGCATGAAAAACTGAAGATGCAGAAACTAGTAAAGAAAGGAAAAGAGCAAGACGATTTTCAACATTTTCTGAGCTCTTCAAATGATTTCCTATCAGAATTCTTAAAGAGTGACAAGCAAGGTGGGGCCTGGCTGAAGGGTGGTTCCTACTCCCAGCTGGCTGAATGGTGGTTCTTATGTGCAGCTGTCCTTCAGTAGGTTTTCTTCAGCCTCTAGATCAGTTGCACCTGACATAGCACAGAGTGTCTGCAAATATTTACATAGTAAATAAAATGTAGCAAGTAAAATGCAGTAAAAGGCACATCAAAAGGAAGCTTATGAGCCAGGCAAAAATACTAGATATTATCTATGAAGCAATTTTATCATTTTGTCTGTGTGCTGGGCAAAGGAAATCTATAATTGGTCATAATTGATAGAAATAAGCTTTATAATTTATATAATCCCTGATGAAGCACATGGAAAATTTGATTAAAACATGCCATTGATTCTTTCTGTAGGTACATTTATGCAGAGTTTAAAATTGATCACGTTAAGGAGCTCTGAACTTTTGTTATACATGTATGTATTTTAAAGATAATATACACACCACATGTAAGTCACATACACACTTTCATGTGTATAAGACAGGGAATCACAACATTTTCTAAAACTCCACTGGGAAGCCAATGGGTCTGACTGTAAAGAGATGTAAATGAAATCAAGGACTCTGGGAGAATTGTTAAAACTTATTTTTTATTATCCTTTTGCTGCAGGAGACTACCTGGATATTCTTGCTATCTCCTGTGACAGCTTTGATGAGCAGGTTAATGTTCTCATTGGTCGTGGTCAAGGGAAAAAGAACCACGTGGAAAAGCTCCAGAAGCTGAGGGGGTGGTGCAGGGATTATAAGGTGGCTTTCAAGATCAATTCTGTCATCAATCGCTTCAATGTTGATGAGGACATGAACAAACACATCAAGGCTCTGAGCCCTGTCCGCTGGAAGGTAAGTCCACACTAGAAAGCTTGACTTTAACAAGAGAATCTTGGCTCGCCCACACTGAAGGCAACAAGAACACCAAGGTTTCTGAAATTTAGTAGCCAAGACCTTGGCTCTTCTCTCTGTTGGGTTTTGCCTCACTATTCTTTGTCTCATATTCTGTTTACAAAATCTTGGATTAGTTTTCTTCAGGACTTGTCTGAAGTAAATGTCAAGGCCATATTGAATGATTGGAGATGTTCTGAAGAATAAATTAAATAATAATAAAATAATAATAATCATTATTATTATATTATTTGTAATATTATAATATGTTATATAATGATATAGTATAAAATTATTATTATAAAAACATTTATTTCCATTCCTGGATTGTGTATGGTGGATGGAGATTAGATGTCCTTCGTGAGTTTGCATTGAATTATTTGGTGACAGAAAAGTCTATGAAGCAAAGTCAGCCTTTATTTCAAAATGCATTCCTTACAACTGGCCCAGATAGCAACCCCTGGAAGTCCCAGGCTCACAAAGATACAAGCCAGCCCATCATAGGTAGGACCCATAAAACACAGGGGAAAATCACTGCAAATTCAAATTTTCTACAGCTGGCTGCTCAGAACCCATTAAGGAAGGTTGCTAAGAAGGCAGCTTCTTGAACTGCCCCCTGCCTTGGCCTGGTCGGGAGGGTTGTCATGTGCATACATTTTTAACAAGCAGCTTGGTGACTCCTGTGTAGTTCCTTTAAATCTGTGCCTGGTGACAGAGTAGACACACCTAAGGGTAAGATCTGGGAAATGAGTTTTGGCAAAGGCTACATCATGGAGGACACATGTTCCATGACATTTGTATGTGGAGGACATGGGACTGTAGGAACATACCTAGCTGAATTGCAAAACATTATGGAAAAAGTTGCGTTTGACTATATTTTGAAAGCAAGGAAGAATTTCCACATGTGGGCTAACCCAGGCAAGAGGGTCCCAGCCAGTCAGTGTCATGCTCACCCATAAAAAGCTGTCCTTTCAAGGTCACCTTTGATCTGTATACAGTGAGTCACACAGTGGGGATAACAGATGATATAATTTTTCCTTTGATTGGACTGCAATATGTTTGGAGGTAGGTGTGGGGGAAGCAAAACATACTATATACTTTAGAGACTCCTTTTAAAAATAGATGTATTAAAATAAGATGTCAGTAGCACCTTTGGGTGCAAAGTAAATAGGAAACAATTAAAGAATGATGGGCAGTAGAAAGAGCCAGAACTGACCAATGGGGAGGCAGAGATCTATGACAGAGGATCCCAGAGACCTAAGACTTGCCTCCTTTAGTCATCTGTCTGTCATGCTGTTCATCTTTTCAATTACTGCCTCTCACTCTTCTCCCTGTACCTCTTATTCTTAAAATTCATCTATACACTCTCCTCCTTGCTCTTCTCCCATGGCCCTTTTTCAACAATCTTCTGCCTCCCCACTCGGGTTTCCCGACTGGTCATGTCAAGATTCTGGTCGTCTTGTGGTAAGGGTCAGTTCCCACTTCCGAGAGATCTCTGGTATCTGTGGCCTCTTCATTGATGTGGACAATGTCCCAAGGGAAAGCGTCTTTACTTCCTCAGCTCCATCACTGTGGCTCAGCCCTCCTACTGTAAGTCATCACAGACTTGGCAGTAACTAGCGGTTGTATTCTGAGCTCACTAGTGCTGACCTGGGTAGGCTCACCACTTGGGAAGTGTTTTCCGTTCGCTGCAGACTTGGAGTGAATGATGGTGTGAGGCTCTTGGCTCTATTCTCTTCCAGGTTTTCCAGTGCCTCCTCATTGAGGGTGAGAACTCGGGAGAACATGCCCTGAGGGAAGCAGAAAGGTTTCTTATAAGTGATGAAGAATTTGAAGCATTCTTAGAGCGTCACAAAGATGTGTCATGCTTGGTGCCTGAATCGAACCAGAAGGTTAGATGCAGCAAAGGCTGCCTTGTTCACTACCACATATCCACACAGATTCTAAGTGGGGAAAGAGGTGACTTTCTCTCCTGAGAGCTTTGCAATGTGCCATCTTGTCATTGTAGACGTTCTGGAAGGAGAAGGGAGAGGAATACAATCCTAGAATCAGAGAGATGGAGGTTTATTATGGACACCTGTCATCTGGGGGTGGGGTTCTTCAATGACAGTAATTTCTTTTCTACCCAAGAATGGGTTTGACCAGACCACCTCAGAGATGATGTGATTAAATGTATAATCATATGTTAAACTCAATATAAAATTAACATACATACACACACACAACCTGTACATGTGTCAGGGCAGCATGTGTACAGTGCTACAACATTGAACAAAGGTGTGACAGTTTAATTATTGCCCTCAGCATCATTACAAATGTCCCTTGCACCCTCTCTAGTGATTATATTAAAAGTAGGATAAAATGCAGAAGAAATGGTTTGCTGGATCTCAGGGTCTGTACAGAAAGTTGCCAAGGAGAAGAGTTGCACTACATACTTTCGTTATTTTATTGGTGGTTTTCATTTGTTGGTTTGGGTGATGGTGACTTCCATAGTGTGTTACAGAGCAACTAGTACATAGACTATGTCCCCTGCATATCCAGAAATATTAACTGGTCTAGAATGTGTCTCCTTTGGGAGAATGCCTGCTGGAAGTTCTGGATTTAATCCCCCAGCATAGCTAAAAACTGTCACTGCACATCTGTAGCTCAGCATTCAGAAAGTGGTATCAGGAGGACCAAATACTCAAGGATATCCTTGGCTAGGTAGTGAGTTCAAGGTTAGCCTAGGTTACCCTGAATTCCTGTCAAAAAGGAGGGGGAATAGAGGAGGAGGAAGAAGAGGAAGGAAAGGGAAAGGAGGGGGAACAAGGAAAGAAGGAAGGAAGAAAAGAAGGAAGGCAGGGAAGGAGGGAGGGAAAGAGGAAGGAAGAAAGGAAGGAAACAGGAGACAGAAAGAAATACTATTAATTGCTGCTTAGCCTTTATTAGGAAAAACAATTGTCAAAACTTCCCTACAGACAGCACAGCAGTGCCCAATATACCCGAGTCTCAAGCCTCAAGTAAGGTCACAGTAATGTTGGGAGCTTCAGAACACGATCCTTTGCAGAGAGCAAGACTTGAACATTGAAAACCTGGGAGATTCCCTGAATGGTGGCCACTGTGGTGGGACTGAGAGATGCAATAGCTTTCCTGGGAATAGCTCCATGGTAAAAGGAACAGCACTTAAATCAGGTCTCAGTGTAAACGTTTTTTGGTCTGAGGCAGACAGTCCAGAATGACTGGAAGGACTGGACCCTGCAGACTCTCCACTGCTGGGGCCACTCCAAAGACCTGAAAAAGATGGAGAAGGTGAGAAGTAGAAAAACATTTCAAGGCACGGACACATACCATAGGAGGGACAGCCAGTGACACATACAAAATGTGTGCTAGATTTGAACTAAAGTTTGATTCTTTTTTCTACTGCAGATGAAAGACTCCTACCTTATTCTGGATGAATATGTAAGTATTCTCCACAAGCTATAAAATCGCTTTACAGTTAGCAGAATGAGAATGCCAGAGATGTGCTAAACTGAGATCCTTCAGAACACATCTATTATGCCCAGTGCTCCTCGGATGGTCACTGTCACCATGGTACTGCCATGGCTTCACATGCCACCTTCCCTCTATGCACAGCCCAGGCATTATCCAGGGCTGGACTGGCACTAGCCACCATGATATGACATCCCAGGTAGCCATGCCTCTGCAGATGTCCCAAGGATGTCCCACTCAGTAGAGCCCTCCATGTGGTGGTCTGTGTGGGTTGCAGGGTTCTTCTGTGACAGCCACACTGTCACCTCCACTCCGCACTGTCTTGGATAACTCGAGGGCTGCCAACACCTGCTCTGCAGATGAACCTTGACAATGGGAGGAAGTCTTATTGTCCCCTGTAGATGCCACCAGTGTTATCTCTGTGACCATTGCTCCCAGAGGAAAACCCACCCTGCTTTAAAAAGGAGTGAAATCATGCTTGCTTTCCTTTTCTTTGTTGTTACTTAGAACTTTAGGATTTATAACTTCTGCTGATTTTCCCCAGAGGACAGAAGTTTTATTCCTGGCTGTGTGTGTGTGTGTGTGTGTGTGTGTGTTTAAATGAACTACAAAAAGAACAAAGGGCACAGTATTGACCTTGGCTTTTTGAGAAATATTTGTCACAACTTTTATGTTTTGTTATTTTTCAAAGTGATCAATGATAAATTACAGTAGTTTTAATTATTGTCCACATGAATTTTATGCAGTGTAAGGGGGAAAGTTACCAGACATGCTCAGGTTATGGAGCTAAAGAGGAAAATGGAAGCTATTTTAAAGTATAAACCGTCAGGACAGACTGGAGGCTTTGACCCACGTTCTTCAGTGATCGATGTGATATCCTCATGGTCATAACAAACACGGATGAATCAAAATCCCATTTTATTCCTATTGGATAACACTGCAGTTCAGTGTGTGCTACCTGGTGCCCTACAGCGTTCAGGGAAACACAAGTACAAAGGCCTCATTCCTGCCTACAATGTTGGGAAGGAAAGTCAAAGGAAATCAGATGGATAGCATGTTCTGGGGGAACTTCTCCTCTTGGCCCAGCCCTTGCCCACCTCGGAAGCCTCTGTCTTATCCCCTGTTCCTTTCAGGAGAAGTCTGTGTGGGGGTTCACATCACACACGGCTGCCATCTTACTGAGGTCATTCAGCTGAACTTTCTCACAACACAAGGCAGCAGCCATTCTGCTTGGGGCTCTCAGTTACCTCCATGCACAAGTCTGACAAACTCAGACATCCTCACTTAGAGAAAGTCTGTTCTTCCTGTCCTCTCCACTCCAAGAAAGGTTCACATCCTCAGATTGTAAAACTGTACTGTCCATGACACCTGGCCCCTTCATATGTTCAAGCCACCCTCTGTATGGCTGTGTGTTGAGTGAGTTGGGGATGGATGGAGACTGAGGATTTTAAAGTTTATCTTAGATCTCAATACACACAGACCATCTTTGGGATGTCAAGAAATACTTTTTTTAAGAAAATTAATTTATCTTATGTATGTGAGTACTGTAGCTCTCTTCAGACACACCATAAGAGGTCATGGTATATCATTATAGATGATTGTGAGCCACCATGTGATTGCTGGGAACTTCTTGAAGAGCAGTCAGTGCTCTTAACCACCGAACCATCTCTCCAGCCCCCAGAAATACTTTAGACAGGAAACCCTCTGTTGAATTTTACAGAATAAGCCAGATGGAAACATCTTCATTTCTACCTTACTTTTCTTCAGATGCGCTTTCTGAACTGTACCGGTGGCCGGAAGGACCCTTCCAGGTCCATCCTGGATGTTGGTGTGGAAGAAGCGATAAAGTTCAGTGGATTTGATGAAAAGATGTTTCTGAAGCGTGGCGGGAAGTATGTGTGGAGTAAGGCTGACCTAAAGCTGGACTGGTGAAGCTGAGACTGAACGGAGGCTCTGGCCTCTGGAAGTCCACAAGCAGCAGTCCTTCACCACGCTACATCTTCAGACTGTCCTCGGACTGTTGTTATTGAAAATGCAGTCTGTTCTTTTTCTTTCCGTTTGACTGAACTAAGAAAGGAGTAAAACCATTCTGTGACCATTTTTTTTACGACAGATAATGGTCCTCCACAGAGATGGAGTTCAGTTCCCAGAGGAGCACGGTCCCGTGATCCCAAAAAACAAACATTTCATTTGTATTTGAGATTTTACGGGGATTTTTACTGTGAATCCCATGTTTCCTTTTCCCTTTTTGCTCCCTTTAAGAAACTGCGTTATTTTCTGCTAACTGTACCAGGTTTGTGAGCAGGAAACTTCACAAAATACACCCTCCAATTACTGCTGACTGTTCTAATGCTTTTCTGCTTTGGAATCTTGAACTTTTTACTCAGAAGTATAGAATGAAGACATATCTCATAGAGCCACAAGTGAGAAACTTACTCTTTTGCAAGGGGCATGTGGAAGGAGACACTTTGGAGGAAGAGCTGTTCATGGCCCCGGCCTTTGTTTGCTGCTGCTTTAAGGATGCTCATTCTATACTGTGCCAATTCCTTCAAGGTTCTTGACAAAGCCAAGATGCACAGCATGTGTGCAGTTGCACCGGCCCTGGCATTGAGGCTGCCTGAGGCTGCCATGTTAACAGTTGTCCCACTTTTCTGAAAAGCTACCAGGGCGGTGGGGCACATGCAGAGGAGTCTGGATGGATGGATGGGCAGAAAGAACTCTTTCAGGAGACAAAATGTGGCTGTCCTGGTATAAATGTGCCTGTGGCTCCTTAGCATATATCTCAAGAAACTCTGAAACAAGACCCAGTTTAGATCAACATGAAAAAAAAAAAAAAAAAAAAAAAAAAAAAAAAAGTTTCTTCTCTACACCAAAAAGGCAGAAGAAAGAATGTGAACTAGCCAAAATATTTTTCCCATGGAAGCGTTGTGTGTGTTTATTAAATCTAAACAGTGCCTCATTGCTTGGAAAATAATTTCCTATCAAAGAGTAAAGCCATGAAAAAAACGTTTTGTCCAAGAAGTTGAACTCCTCTGCAATTCCACTGAGGCCACTAGAGGGCACCAGGCAGTCGGATTTCATTAAGCATCTCAGAAACTGCTTCAGCCTCTTCTTATCGGACTTGGTGAATTTTGGTTTCTTTGTTGCTTTATTTGTTTTTTGTTTTTGTTTGTTTGGGTGTTTATATTAATACTAAGAATTTTCTATGGAACTGGAGTTTTAGGTATGTTCTCACAAAAGATGTTCCTACTTTAGTTAGGTCACTAATTCAACTGAGACACACTTTTGTGCCATTAACAACAGGTCAGATTTCTCTGTGCTTTCTACTTTGTTGGTTTGTGTGTTTATTTGCATACTTTTGCTTGAGTGTAGATATAACTATGTAGACCAGGTTGGCCTGGAATTCATGATACCTCTGTTTTAACCTCCCCTCCTCAATGACACAAGTGTGTTACCCAACTCCTGTACTGATATTTTCAAAAAAAATTTGAGTCACCTTTCCTCCTGCCGATTGTGATATTTTTTAGTTAAGTCATGTGTACTTAGTTCACCTGGGAAATCCCAGAGGACATGGGCAGACACCCACTTGGCCACATTACAGGAAAGCAATCTTCAAGCTGAAGTCCAATCTTGTGAATTGGAGCATATTTTCTCCTGGATAAGGGAAGCTGCATGTCTCTCTCCCTGATTAAATCAGAACATGAGGACAGTACACTTGGAAAATGAGCCATCATCCTAAATGTACCCCTAACCCCTTGCGCATGCACAGGAGGTGTGAGATCTCTATGCTTAAAGTCTTCAAAAATCCCCTTTTTCTGAAAGGGAAGAATTACAATATTTTATTATCATAGTAAAAATCAAACTTGGATCAGATCACACACTGGTCTACTTTTTCAGTGTTAAATCTGAGTGTTCAGTTTGCAAAGCGTACGCTCTGCTGGGAAAATGAGGAGCGACCTAATTGACATTTGTTAAAGTGTGACAGGCAGACTGCCCTCTGATTGATTGATGCAGAGCAATAAATACAGAGTGACACTGTGTAGGGGCTTTACTTCAGAACTGTGGTGGGTAGGACATCCTACACTGATTTTACAGACTTTGGCATCACTATTATAATGTGTTCAATGTTAAAAATCATGAGCTGTTTTCTTTTAAGCCAAAAACTCATAGTGTTATTTCACTAAATTATCTGAAAAAGAAAAAAAGGGGGGGGGGGTCCAAGTTTTGATCTGTGTTGGGGTCTAATAGTTGTTGCATAAACAAACAGGCAGCCAATCAAACCAAGCAGCAATTGGCCTCTTTCAGCAATAACATAGCTCATTCCTTACCTACTTGAAGAACTGATGTTGTTTCATAAGCTATTATTAGACAAAGAACAATCATAGGCCTTATCTGAGTGTGTCTAGGTAAGGTTGAATGTTCAGGAATATGTGCACACTGTATTTTGGGACATTGCTCTAATGTATGGTAGCATGATCTGTGTATTAAAATGTTCAATACATGGCCTAAGACTCAGTGTTAGTCTCTCTTTGGCATGTTACAGTCACTGGGCACTTTTACATGATGAGTTTGCTAGATGTGAGTTAACTTTGTAACTCAACTGAGTTATGGATTCTGTCAGATGCACACATCAGCAAGGAGCTGAGCCACTGGAGAAAATTCTCCAGCCAATCATGAAAGCTGGTGTCTTGGAGCCTAGCAGTCGAAACCCTGTCAGGGTCGGAAGGACAGCTGTGCAGCTGTCCAGAGACGGTCACCCCAATGCTCTTGCTGTGGCCACAAGTATGAAGAGTACTATTGCTTAGTAATACTTAGTAGTACTTGATAGTACTTGGTAGTGCTTGGTTAGCAGTTCAGGACCCAGAGTCAAATCTGTTCCCAGTCTCCAGGAGATGGCAGGGTCCTGACTCCAGCACTTGTGAATAAACTCACTCAACATATGTGAGAGATATCCACAGCCCAGCTTACCACAGTCAAGCAAAGCTTACATGTTTTCACCTCTGCAGCAAGAGTTCCCACAGAAGGGCTGGTTTCCAGCACTAGATCTGAACTAGATATTTTAGAAGACGCAGTGGTGGCCATCCAACTCTGCTGAATGACATCTTCTCCCAGGCACGTCCTCCACCTCAGCCTGTGCTGAAACTATCACCAAGAGGTACATGTGTCCAGCAAGAAGGGACTTCTTCAGACTATTATGGCACACTCAGAGGTGTGTCTCCCAGGTGACTCTTTAATGAGGCCCAGCTGATACCAAGATGAGGTATCACAATGCAGTACTTCTGATCACTAGTGCACTCTCTGTGTGATGACTCAGTGAAATATCTCAAGCTGAAGATTGCAGCTCAGTTAACAGAGCCCACAGTCCAGAGAAGTCTGACAGCCCCTGTGGTAGCACTATCCCCAGGGAGTGCATGGAACATGTTAGGAATGCACAGGTTCTCAGATGTAGCTAAGGAAAACTCCTGATTGCCTTTGGCTTGTTTTCATAATATGTTTGAATTGTTTCTAACATGAGATTTCCAAAGATAAAGGGAGCAAAAGAAAAAAAAATCAGCCTTTATGAATTTATGCCCTTCTTCTTCAGCAGTTTGCAGAAGATCTCTCCCCTAGTGGCTTTCGCAAGCCAGGACTAGGGGAGGAGTCTCAGTCCCTAAAGGCTGTTATATGGGAAGACTTGGGAACAGTGCAATAGCCTTTGCTAAAATATACAGAAAAAATGGCAAATAGGGTATTTGGAAAAAGACCTAAGAAGATCTACAATTAGTGAACTTCAAGAGGCCTGGCCTTCAAGTTTTAGGTGTCTTTGGAAGTCCTTGGCTGGTACTTATGGCTGTCCTTTGGCTTAAGACAAAGGCTTATGTGAATTACTAAATCCCAAAGAAAGTCTAGGCTTTGGAAATTGGATCATAGGTGAAAAGCACTCTGCCTCTGAAGCCTGGAAAGCCCAGTTCAGATCTGCAAAACATATAAAAGAGCATAGGGTGGTGAGTAGTAGGAATCTCAATACTCCTACAAGATGGAGCAGACAGGACAGCCTCCAATGGTTCAGGGGCAGCTATCAGAGTATGCACAGTGGGGAGACCAGAGACATTGTTTTCTCACTTCCATACTCCTGACATAACACACACTCACAGACAGGGACACACACACACACACACACACACACACACACACACACACACACACACACACAACGGTATGGAGAGATATGAGAATTTAAAAACACGCAAAACACTTCTAAAATAGTTCTGCCTGTGTAACAAAAGTTAAGACACAGCTCTAGAAGATGCCAGAGAAAAAAGGAAGGGCACCAGCAATCACTTTAATCCAAAAAGTGACTCACCCATTTCTTTGCTCCTTTTAAGAACTTCTAGTCTCTGTACAAACTTAGATTTTCAGAGGCTAATGATCTTTGGCACAGTAAACTTTACCCACTTCTTACTTTTTTCTGTATGACAAAAAACAATTATATATGCCATGTATAACCTACCACAAATTATAATTTAAAACCTCACAAGAAGGGTCTATTTGATTCCCTTGTATTCTTGATCTTAGGATAGTGCAGGGATTTTTTTTTCCCTCTTCTCCATACCTCCTCTGATGTAGACACACACACACACACACACACACACACACACACAAACCACAAGTTTCATTTTGCTTTTGAGTCTGCAGCAACCCAAGCTTTGTTCTTTGCTGGGGGTGGGGGGAGGAGTTTGGATTGCCAAGCCTGCCTCAGGAACACTCAGGATGGAATCACAGAGGCAGGAGCATGTGGGGCTGGTCACATTGTGTCCACAGTCAGGAAGCTGAGAGGTCTACCAATGCTCAACTCCTCCTCCCAGTGTTGTTCAGTCTGGGTCCTCAGCCTACAGGTGCCCCTCACATTTAGAGCTGTTCCCTCCTCAGTTAAGCTCCCTGGAATCATCTGAATGTACAAACACGGGGATGTCCCCTTCGTGGCGTTAAAACTAGTCAAGCTGACAATGAGGATAACAATCATGTTTATATTTTAGTCACCGCTGTTGATAGCTTTACAGGACAGTTTCATACAGGACATCCCAATCAATGTGCATCGGAGAGAAGAAAGGTAAGAAACTGAAAGCTTGCCTGAGTACCTGGATTAATTAATTAGTTATTAATTGAATGGATGAATGGATGAATCATCAGTGATTATAAGAAATTAACCTGCACAGAGAAGTCTTATGAAGAGGATAAGTAAAGCTATTGCAGTAGTTAGGAAGCAGTACATACAGCGTGTAAACACTGACTGAGATGTTGCTCTGTGAGGTTAAGTGTCCTAAGCTGTACTGTGTATCAGCAAGCAAACTGCAGCACAGGGCCAGGCTCTGAAGCAGAGTAGGCATTCTTCATGCTACCATGGCAAGCTCTGCCCTTAATGATTAATCGGCACCCCAGTAACTATATGATATATGTTGATATTATAATGCCATGTGTGAGCTAGGCATAGCTATCTGTGTTTCCCAGATGTATCACAAGGTCAGGCAGATGAAAGGCTGAGAATCTGGTAGAACACATACCTAAATTAGAAGAGCTGATCAAGAATGAAAAAGCCAGCAAAACCCTTGAATAGACCAAGAACTCACCCCAAGTTGCATCATGAGCACTGAGCCAGGATTTAACCATTAAAACAGCTCTCTGTACTAACTTTGTGTTTCTGTCCCTCATTACACTGTGCCTAAAACTGATGTCACATGCCTGTGAGCTGGCAGAGGGTGTTTCCCAACTGCACTTGAGGTGACCATATCGTTGCTTCTGAAGGTTCCAAGCACTTGTGTGGTATAGAGCTGTCTTTAAAAAAACACAACACTGTTGCTTCCCATTTCCCAGTGCACAAAAGCAGCAGAGGTTTCAGTTTCCCTTCAGGACAATGGTTCAGGGCAGGCAGTGTTCTGCTGCTTCAGGAAAATGAGCGTTTTTCCCTCTTCACAAAGATAACAGGACATTTTACTGAGAAAAGTAGAAGTTCACAGTGCAGTAACTAGTCACTGAGCACAGTACCCCAGCAGCATCACCCAGCCCCTGTGCACAGTACCCCAGCTTCACTCAGACCCTGGGCACAGTACCCCAGCAGCATCACCCAGCCCCTGTGCACAGTACCCCAGCTTCACTCAGACCCTGGGCACAGTACCCCAACATCACTCAGACCCTGGGCACAGTACCCCAGCTTCACTCAGTCCCCTGGGCACAGTACCCCAGCAGCATCACCCAGCCCCTGTGCACAGTACCTCAGCAACACCACAGAACCTCTGAACATGGTGTCTCGAGCTACCATTATTTCTACTTTTGCCAAGACAGACCATTCTGCTAAGAGAGAGATCATATAACAATGATATTCAGTATTTCACAAGCTTTCTAAGAAAATGTACAAGTCAGGTCTAGGGAGTTTGTTCAGTCTCTAAAGTGTGTGATGAACTCCTGCAGGGAAGGAACCGGGAGGCAGGAACTAAGGCAGAGCTTGTAGTATGGCTTGTTTCTCATGATTTGCTTAGCCTGGTTTCTTATACAGTGCCGGCTCTCCTGCCCAGAGGTGTCACCACATACAGTGGCTTGGGCTGTCCCACATCCATTAGTCATTGAAGGGTCTGGTGCTTCCTCTCAGCACCAGACTTGGTACTTTCCTGTTTTGAATGTTCTCTGTCAACCAAACTAGCTCAACATCTTTCAAAGGAATTCACTCAGGAGCCCAGAACACAAACAGAATAAAAACATCACATGATCAGATCTTAAGCTCATTTTCTGATAGAATCCTCATTCCCCTCTGATATCTTATCATCTAGGCTATACTGTCTACCTTCTTCCCAACATTCATATCTCCTAAGCTTATGCAACTACCAGTCATTAAGCTCCACCTCTACTATTTTATGCTTTCCTGGCCCAAAGTTCCCAACCCTTCCACATTCCTTCCACAAATGGTTGCAAAGGCCCTAAAGCCACAGTTAGGTTTATTAAAACAATGGCCTAACCTCCTGGTACTTAATAATTTCTATCTTAGCTTTGTCTGGCTTATTGTACATAACCCAGACAAAATGACTTCCATGAGGTAAGACATTTTTGGCTTGAAATTTTCAGGTTAAAGTCCACTATTGTGGTGAAGCAGTCAGCAGCTGAAAGTAGCCAGTCCACAGTGGAGAAGAGAGTAATAAATTAACATATGCATGCTAACATTCTTATGAAATAGTGCTGCCCACATCCTGGGTGAGTTTCCTCGTCCCGATGAACTCAATTAAGAAAACTCTTGATAGACATGTCCCTTTGGCAGCATAACCTATACAGCTCCTCAGTGAGCCTTCCCAGGTGGCTCTACATTGTGTCAATGATCAAAACCAATCATCACAGTCTCCACGTCATATTTATTCCCCAAGGGCTAAAGTATCATGGCCTTTGACCATCATCTAAATACATGTCCACCCCAACTTCTGATAACCTCCATTCTACCTTAAAGGGTTTAATTATTCATAGTATACACTGGAGACAGAGAGAACTCATGACCCACACTTCAGGTACACTGTGGCCTCTACATGTTCCCATGGGGAGACTTCCTGCTTGTTTTCTGATGCTCACGTTTGACTTGCTTGATTCTGTGCCTCGATGATGAAATCATGAGCTATACAGCACAGCTCTGTGGGAATCTCTCCTACTCAGCCACATTGTGATAGCTCATGATCCACATTCAAGACAGTCAGCCTTGTCACCTCACTAGGACCTACATCAAGATCTGGCCTTTTGAACACTCCTTCACTGTTGGTGGGGTTCTAAGCTGGTGCAACCACTCTGAAAATCAGTCTGGCGATTCCTCAGAAAAGTGGACATAGTACTACCTGAAAACCCAGCTATTCCACTCATGGGCATATACCCCAAAGATGCTCCAACATATAACAAGGACACATGATCCACCATGTTAATAGCATCCTTATTTATGATAGCCAGAAGCTGGAAAGAACCCAGATGTCCTTCAACAGAGGAATGGACAGAAAGTGTGGTACATTTGCACAATGGAATACTACTCAGCTATTAGAAACAATGACTTCATGAAATTCCTAGGTAAATGGATGGAACTAGAGACTATCATCCTGAGTGAGGTAACCCAGTCACAAAAAAACACACATGGTATGCACTAACTGATAAGCAGATACTAGCCCTAGAAAGCTCTGAATAGCCAAGAAACAATTCATAGACATTATGGAGCTCAAAAATAAGAAAAGCCAAGATAGGGATGCCATAGTCCTCCTTAGAAGGGAGAACAAAACACTCATGGGAGAAAATACAAGGTCAAATAGAAAAACAGGGATTGAATCAAAAATCACTTAGAAGCTGCCTCACCTTGGGATTCACATATGCAGCCACCAAATCCAAGCACTATAGTTGATCCCAAAAAGTACTTGCTGACAGAAACCAGACAGATATGCCCCCTCAGGAACTATGTTAGAGTCATATAGATATAGCTGAGGATGCTTGCAGCTAACCATTGGATTGAACTTGGGGACCCCAATGAGGGTGCTAAAGAAAGGACCTAAGGAACTGAGAAGGGTTGTAACCTCATGCAGAACAACATTATCAACCAACCAAACCCTCCAAAACTCCCAGAAACTAAAACACCAACCTTTGTGCACACATTTAGAGAGACCTATTGATTCAGCTGCATATGTAGCTGAAGATAGCAGTGTCTGGCATCAATGTGAGAAGAAGCTTCTGGCCCAGGGAAAATTCCCAATGTAGGGGAATGCCAAGGCAATGGGGTGGAGAGGGTGATTAGGAGGGAGTGCACCTTTGTGAAGGCAAATGGAGGGGGAAAAGGATGGGAGTGGGGATGTGGAAAGGGATAACATCTCAAATGTAAATAGAGAGTATCTAATAAAAATTATGAAAATAAAGAGAAAAAAGATCTGGCCTTTTATCATCCAGAATTTATGCAGTCTCTCTTTCCTAATTCAAATGTCTCCCTAAAATGTAGCTTCTTAAAATTCACCTGCACACATAGTGCGACCCTTAGATGTTGGACAGATCCTGGCTGTGAGCCTTGACATCAAAGTTTTGGCAAGCTCGCTGTCACTGCCACATGTTCTTCCAGATGTCCCTGGAAGTGGTTTTCTGCACCGAGCATCTCCAGGTGCTTCATGGTGCCCTTGACTCTGAGTCTTTGGAGGCATTGTGGGGCCTGTTCCCAACACTCAAGTGCATCTGCCTTCAATAGAAAACTCAAGCACAGAACAGGAGCAAGATATTCCAGTTTGTTGTTTATTGTCGGAATTCTGAATTGAATGTAGTTATTCTGATACAGTGATATTGATATTGGGAAATAGAACTAGGAAAAGGTAGAGTGCTGAGCTAGTCATAATTTATTATTTTAACTAAGGAAATACTATTTTGTCATTATAATAAAATGGATAGGAATGGGGATATAGCTCACAAATAGAGTACTTGACTTGTGCAATATCCTACACACACACACACACACACACACACACATACACACACACAAACATTCAGATACACACACCACAATGCCACATATTACACACACATACACACCACATATATATACATATACACTACACACTTCAGACACACATAAGCACACTATAACATACACAGTATACACATTAGAAATATACATACCACACATACATATATATGCACTACACACATCAAATACACACATGCACACTATACACATACACAGTACACACATCATACACATACACACCACACAGTGCATACATCAGGCATACATGTTACACATACACACCCACAACTCATGTACACATACCATACCTGCACAAAAAAAACATGCACACCTGAAATAAAACAAAATGGTAGATAATAGGTGTTTGGAAAGTACAAGAGTGCATCTTTTCCTTCTCGAGGGTTTGGAGCAGAGAAACTTTTCAGGATAGTGTTGAGTATATGGTCAAGCTCCTAAGGTTCTGCAAAGAGGAGCTGGCCTTCCCTCTATTAGCATCATGGTCAATGCCAGCAGCATCCAGGACATGTGATTCAGGATCTATGGTGAGCGTCCTTAGGTGACACCATGTCTCTACAATTCATACTTTTGGCGCCTGCATTTCCTTCTATCCTGGGCTTCAGGCCAGAGCATCTGAGAAACTTGGGGAAAAAAAAAATCCTATCTTGCAATTCCAACTTCCCCACAGACTACGCACGTTAGATTGGGCCATTTTGATTCTGTGATATTTCAAATAGTAAGTGTGGTAAGACAGATAAAAGGGAATGTCAGCAACAAGTTCTCAGCCTCTAACACAGAATGCATAGACACCTGGACTTGCCACCACTGAAGAAAATTGCAAATTATGTATTAAACCCCATGGGACCAAAGTCCATATATGTGTGTGAGAGGAGAAAACATTAATTGAGAAAATGTCTCTCTGAGATAGCAGTGGACAGGCAGCTCAGTGATTGCAAGCACTGGCTGTGTTTGAAGAGGTCCCTCAGGGCAGCTCATGGCCATTTGTAACTCTGGTCCCTCCTCAGATGCCCTCCTCTAGTGTTCATGGGTATGGGTACAGACATACATGCAGACGAAACACCCCTACACAGAAAATAATTAAAAAGAAATAGGCCTGTAGACAAAGAGCAGAGGGCATTTCCTTGGTAGATCATGGCTAGCACCACCCTTAGACAGGTGATTCTGAGGTGTATTATTTTTTTAAATAGCAAGCGGAACAAGCCATGGGGAGCAAGTCAGTAAGCAGTATTCCTCCACGACCTTTGCTTCAGCTCTTGCCTCCAGGTTTCCACCTTGTCTTCCTGCCCTGACTTCCATTGATGGACCATGACGTAGAAGTGTGAGTGAAATATACCTTTCTTTCCTGTTGCTGTCCTCATGGCGTTTCATCATGGCAATGAAAACTTTAAGGCAGTGTCCAAAGGTCCCTGGTGTATAGACTGGCTTATTTGGGGGCTTCTGTTGAATTTTTCTTGTGCAGCAATAATTAATAACCACATAGTCCTCAGATTTTAATGCCCCGTAATTGTTAAATTTCCCATGTTTGCTGTGTCCTTCTGACCAACACATGCTATGAAGAAGCCCTGAAATTTGCATTTTTGGAGACACATTCTGCCTTTGGTTTATGAGAAATCTGGGGTTTTGCGAATGGCAGCTGGTGGGAACGTTGCTCAGTGGTCACTGTAAGGTATATTTCCAGAAAGGAGACTATTTGCTCTGTAGATGAATGGAGGAGAATAATGATTGTTTGGATGCCGTCTAAAAGGCTGAGCAGAAAGCAGAATCCAGAGTCCCAGGAGAGGGATAAAGAAAGATGGAGGAAGAAGCCAGGTAGTGTATTAGACCAGACGTCTGTGAAAAAAGTTACCCTGTGAAGACCACAGGGAGTTTCAAAAGGAGGCTTGGCAGTCAGAACCATACCTAAAGAGGGAGAGCAGGAAGTTGTGTAACAGAGAGTAGTGGTCCAGGGCCATACCCTCCCTGCTGGGGTGAGGGTGACTCTGCATCTCCCTTCTTGTGTTGTCCAGCAAAGGAGCAGAGGCCTGACTGCATTAGTAGGTCAGATGCTTTAGTGGGTACCTGGGAAGGATGGTAAAACCCCTCATCACTGGCAAGAAGAGAAAGGAGGAAACACGGAGACTGGGGACTAACGTGTTTTAAGCCTTCTCACAGTGGTCAAATAGACAATCCTGAAATGCCTCTTGTGGAAGTGTGACACATTCTCAAATGACCCAACGCACACAAAACTATATCCCAAGTACAAATATTTCTAAATAATCTCAAGTCATTTAGCTACATGAAGAACAAGTATATGCGTGTTGATCTTTGCTCCGTCTATAGTCAGTTCTTGGTCTCTGGCTTAAAAGATGAGGGTTGAGAAATGTGTTTGGTTCTGAAGACAATCAGAGCATCCACAGTCTCTCCACATCTGAAGTGGGCTGCCCAAGGCTCGCTCTATGACAGCAAAGACAGAGAGCAAAAACAGCAGGGCACAGGAGTTCATCACCGAGCCCAGAGAGGACATCTGCTTCTGAGCCCACTCCTCCATCCTATCAATAAATGTCAGGTGGAGTTTGGGTGGTGTTCACATAGGAGACTCCACTTGGGTCTTGGGTCAGAGACTGGCAGTGAGTGCTGGTCACTCAGGTACTTACTGATAATTACACAGCCACCTGGATCCCAATGATAGGTCCAAACACATCATACATGTTTCTACAAAATCCTGACACATGGCCCCATGGCTGGAGCTTACACACACCACCCACTGTGGTTACACAGCATCCATATACGCATATTAACTCACAGTCCAAACCTCGGAGCTTCTATAAAGACACAAGGACTGAGCAAAGACATAGGCCCTGTAAAACTATTCCTTCCAATAGTTGTGACCAGGAGAAGGGGAAATCATAGAACCACAGCCCAAGAATGTCAGGATGCAGCAACCAATTCATTGATACCCAGTGCTCTTATAAATCTTCCAGCCAAGATACTCCTGGACGGAACTGGTTTTTATGTGTTTGGTTTCGACCTTCTGTTTTTTCTTGGTTTTATTAGAGACTACATGTTCAGTTACCTTATTTTAATGTGATATCTCTTTAGGAATTTTTCTTGAGGTCAAGTTTTAGAACATCTTGAGTTGTTTTGAATAACAGGAAATTGCCTTATTCTGGCTCTGGTTTGTGCTTGTTAAATACAGGCAACATAAAATGGGGCTTGAAATAGAAACTAATCTCACTCTCCATCATGTTAGGGAGCAGAGGCTCACAGGGTCTTTGAAGCCTTCTGCTTCTATAATCTGAAAGGAATTTTCAGAGAAAGTGCACTCAGCAGTCACAATAACGGGGAGACCCAAGCAAGGTCATCTGCAGGGAATATCTCAGACCCAAGGATGCCCTCTCTTCTCATGCAGGACACAGTAGGGAGTAGCAAGGGTAGAGGCAGGGTCACAGGAAACAGCAAAGGGGAACAGGGAGCCAAGATAGTTTGCAGTGGTTTTGAGCCCCAATAATGACTGACCAAACTGAGGATTCCTTATACAGGGCCCTGGACTGGTCTTGTTTGCTCCCTGGTACCTACATCCAGCTCCTCTTGTCTGAGTTAACTTAGCCTCAATTAGTTGTACCTGACATAGCACAGGGTTTCTCTAAATTTCTCTAATATTTATATTGTAAATCAGGAGTACAAGATGAGCCAACCTAAGCTATGAAGCCTGGAAAAAAATGCTAGGTATCTTCTACAAAGCAGTTTTATCTGTGTGATGGAAAGGGAAATAAATATATAATTGTTTAAAGAACTCTAAAGAGTCCAAAATAATTTAAAAACTACTTTTGTGATTTCTATGCAATAATAAATGAGAAAAATCTCATTTAGATACAGTAATAAGAGTTTGTAGAGACACGTGTGTGGTTTTAAACGACTGGGTTCAATAGCTTTATTGTTTTATTATGCATATATGGGTGGCTGTATTAAGTAGGTACCATGTCTAGCTAACATTACAGTAATCTATATACACATGATAAAGTATGTCCCTAAAAATAGTAACACAGATGTAAACACAATGTGTTTTGTCATGAAGAGTCCTAATGACCAGAGGGGTTAGTTCTTGAATAGAAAAATTAGTAATAATTATTTATTCTTTGAGAAATACATATATGCATTCAATATAATTCTGCACACTCATTACTAGGCATTTCAACTCCTCTCAGGTCCCCTGCCTGTACTCCTTTACGAAGGCTCGGTCTGTTGATTTTTAAATGATCTAATGAGTTCAATTTGTGCTTCCCATATTTTCATATATGTGATCTATCCCATGGGAACATGAGCAAACTACCAATGACCATGCCCCAAAGAAAATCCTCTGTCCCCACCAACTGTCAATAACTCTAAGGGTGAGCCTCATAACCCTCTCCCCATCCACACTGGAATGCTGACTGGCAGGTCTTCCGCAAGTCACCAGAGCCTTGGGATTTCATGAGCGATGGCTGTCACGTCTAGAAATATCGCATCTTACCTGATCTCTGGCTCCTATGATCTTCCTTCACCAGCTTCTGTGAAGCTCACCAAGCTTTAAGGAGAGGTGACATATAGTAGATTTCCCATTGATGGCTGAGCATTTTACAGCCGCTTGTCTGTCCTCTGCCCTTTGACCAGTGATGAGTCTGTTTTAACTATGCCTGTTACATAAGAAACTCCCTGATAAATAGACAGATTCATATATATATATATATACATATATACATACATACACACATACAGTATATATAAATACATTTAATTACTTATGGGCACACAGGTGTACACTTAGAAGGTAGTTTGATGTTATGCTTGTTTAGCAAAATAAGAATGTGCTCACCCCCGAGGTCCTGTGACGTTGCCAGCTCTGGATTCTTAGCCAGATTTATAGTATGAGAGATGTGTGTTTCCTTCTGTCTAATGTGCCATAAATTTAATCAGAAAGATATTGGCCACCCCATCATACCCATGCCATTATTACTTCCATGGAGATTCCTTGTCAGGCTGGGCAGTATTGTATTTTGTGTGACCCACAGATACCTAACGCTGCTGATGACATTGCTCCCTGGGTATCTGGCAATTGCCTTCTGGGACTTGGAAAGCTAGGAAGAATGGAAGGCGTTCCTAGGGGGTATCTTATCTGATTGATGTCTCCAGGTTCTGTGACCAAAGTCTGTGGTGGTCTCAGCAATAGAATCTTATCATGACGTTCTGCTGGGTCAGCTGAGAACTGAGACAATAGCTACATTGGTGCCTGGGGGATCCCTGCCACCAACACCTCAAGGTGTTGAGATATCTCACATCTGGCACTGAGATTTTTAACTGGGCAACCTATGGCATCCGAGAGGGGCATTATGACACGTACAAAGTCATAATGAGTGAGAGAGAGAGAGAGAGAGAGAGAGAGAGAGAGAGAGAGAGAGAGAGAGAGAAAGAATTATAAAACAGACTTACATATGGCTTCTTCAAGCTTACTTGGTGTACAAAGTTTCTGATATTTTCTTGAAGGTTAATATTGGGACAATCTTGCCATCTCCTGTGACAGAAAATGTAGTTCCTGAGAAACAAGGCTGTGTCCCTTCTCTGATGTTGATGTCACATTTGTCTGGCTTCAAGGTGGGACAGAGCCAGTTGGTTCTAATATAAACTGTGTGGCTGTAGATGGAGAAATGCTAGCAAGGCTTCAGATACAATTTGGCTAGTAGAGAACCTGCCAGGGGACTCTGGGTTTGATCTCCATTCGCATAAAACAGAAAGATTGGCTGACACCTGTAGTCTCAGCACACTGAAGGTAGAAGAAGAAGAACCAGAGATCTCAAGGTTATCTACAACTACACAGCAAGTTTAATTCCAGCCTGAAACATCGGAGACCCTGTCTAGAAAACAAAGGAGGAAATGTTACCTATTCCTTGACAAAAAAAAAAAAAAAAAAAAAAAAATAGCTGAAACCCTCCCATTGCAAACTCCATCGATGCTGAGCTACAAACTCAGGTGACTGCCATATCTAGTCCTGTCAGGGCGATATCTGCAGGCTCAGAGACGTGCCCCTTATTCCCCAGGTATCCCACTATACCTGTACAGACAAAATTAGGCTACCTTCTATGATGGCTACTGTGTGGGATGTCAGTGACAAAGATAGAGGCTCTTCGGAAAGCAGCCTGGGGGCCAGGAGAAGGAAGTCTGAGGTCACATTCAGAGGAAAATGCCCAATGACGAAGTTATCTTTCAGCAGAGGCGAGGCTGCCTAGATAGACTGAACCCTTCGATGTACAGGTCAACATCGCCCCGAAACACATGCATATTGGATGGAAAACGCTGAGCTCAGAATGTGAGGTGCACACAGCCTGCAGGACATGAAGCAGAGCACACACTGAACAGTGTGCGTCCAATGAAAACTCAAATCTTATTTGGTTTGCACAGCAGATGAAAGACTCCTACCTTAGTATGGATGAATGCATGAGTATCATTCATGAATTATACACACCACATTAAAACTAGCAGATCTGCAATGCCGGAGATGTGCTAAACTGAGATCCTTCAGAACATGTCTGTATGCCCAGTGCTCCTCGGATGGTCACTGTCACCATGGTACTGCCATGGCTTCACATGCCACCTTCCCTCTCTGCACAGCCCAGGCATTATCCAGGGCTGGACTGGCACTAGCCACCATGAGATGACATTCCAGGTAGCCATGCCTCTGCAGATGTCCCAAGGATGTCCCACTCAGAAGAGCCCTCCATGTGGTGGTCTGTGTGGGTTGCAGGGTTCTTCTGTGACAGCCACACTGTCACCTCCACTCCACACTGTCTTGGATAACTCGGGGGCTGCCAACACCTGCTCTGCAGATGAACCTCGACAATGGGAGGAAGTCTTATTGTCCCCTGCAGATGCCACCAGTGTTATCTCTGTGACCATTGCTCCCAAAGGAAAACCCACCCTGCTTTAAAAAGGAGTGAAATCATGCTTTCTTTCCTTTTCTTTGTTGTTGTTATTTAGAACTTTAGGATTTATAACTTCTGCTGATTTTCCTCAGACTTTTTATTTTTATTTTTGTTTTTAATGAACTACAAACACAACCTCAGGCCTACTGTTGACCTGGGATTTATGGACTTTTGAGAAGTTCTCACCATAACTTTTGTGGATGTTTTATTGTTGTTTTTGCTATTTTCAACATAATATTTGCTTATTTATTGTCAGCTGGAGTTTTGTACAACTAAATAGGGAAAGTCAGCATAGGAATATTCAGTTTATGGATGTAAGGTAAACACATAAATACATAAAGTTTGTTTTGGAGTACCAGTTGTCACGATTGCCTGGCAATTTTTGCTATATTCACCAATAAGGTCTCTGACCTCCACGTGGTTGAAACAAACAAGCACAAAGCCAGCATTTACTGTGTCTACAGAATAACCCAGTGCTGGAGTGTGTGCCCCAAGCTGCCTTCCAGAATGTTCCCTGTAGACATGCACAGGTGTGAAGACCCCACTCCTGGTTGTAAAGTGAGAAGGAAAAGGACAGAGGAAGACAAATGAACAGGATGTGCTGGGGGAACTTCTGTCCTTGACTCTTGACTCAGCTCTTGCTCACCCCAGACGCCTCTGTCTTATTCCCTACTCCTTTCAGGAGAAGCCTGTGTGAGCATTCACATCAATCACACACGCACACATACACACACACACACACACACACACACACACACACACACACACACAGAGAGAGAGAGAGAGAGAGAGAGAGAGAGAGAGAGAGAGAGAGCTGCCATCTTCCCAAAGCCCTTTAGTTCCTCAACATGGTGCTGAACCCACTCCACTTTATCCTGTTCTCCGGTTTCCCTCAGTACATCATGGCCTCACAAATTCAAGTGCCCACATTCAGGGGAAGCCTGCCTGTGCTGACACCCTGGACTGCACTGGAGCTGCATGTCCTTGGGTACCAAGGACATACTTCATAGTACACTTAACTTCTTTATATGTTCAAGCCACCCTTCCCGTGGCCATGAGTATGCGGGCAAGGGATGGGGTCCAGGGAGCTCAGAACCCCACTGTTCTCATCACCCTTTACATGATTGGGATATCAGAAATGGGTTTGTGTGGAGGCTTGCTATTGTTTTCAGTGAAAGCTAAACCACATACATCATGTGAGCACACACCAGCTGCTATGTTCAGATTCCATTCTGCATGTTGGAGTAGCAGACAGACATGTTGTAAGGGTGACCCAAAGGTGACCTTGTGGATGTGAGAGCGAGAGGTGACCCTGCTCATTTGTAGGGAAGTCCTCATGCAAGTTAAAGGTCAGGGTCTCTTTCTAGAGCCTTCTCTCTCTTCGATGTACATCACAGCTGCTTGTCTGTGGACTACTGCTACTGAAGAGTGTTATGGTGATTTTATGCAATCCAACACAAGCTAGGAGTCATTTGGGAAATAAGGGTTATCAATACAGTAAATGTCACTATATTAGTCCATGGTGCATTTTCTTGATTATTGATGTGGGTAGACTCAGCTCCCTGTGGGTGGTGCCATCCCTGGACTGGTGGTTCTGGATCTTATAAGAAAGCAGGCTGAGCAAGTTATGGAGAGCAAGCCAGTAAGCAGCTCCCCTCCATGGCCTCTGCACCAGCTCCTGCCTCCAGGTTCCTGCCCTGTTGGAGTCCCTGCCCTGACTGCCCTCAGTGATGAACTGTGATGTGAAAGACTAAACCAAACAAACCCTTCGTTTCCAAAGTTGTTGTTGGCCATGGCAGATCATCACAGCAACAGAAGCCCTAAGGCAGGCCTTTTCGGCTTGAACTATGAGAGGCATACAGCCGTGCAAGAAAGCACAGACAAGATGCCTGTGCACAAGGCTGGGATATCTCCGGAGGCACTCTGAAATGAGAGACCCAGTATAAGAAAATGAGAACCACAAGAAAAACTAGTTCTCTCTATAGACCAAATGGACCCAAGAGAGAACCACTGAGCTCTTCGGCTGTTTGTCAGCTTGACAGACTCCAAGGTCACTTGAGGAGAGGGAATCTCAACTGGAAAAAAAAAATGTGGACTTTTCTGTGGGAGCGTCTTCTTGATTGTTGGCTGATGCGGGAGGGCCCAGTCCAATGTGGGTGGTGCCACCCCTAGGCAGGTAACCCTGGCTGCGAAAGCCATGGGGAGCAAGCTAGTAAGCAAAGGGGTCTCTCGGGCTCTACATCAGTTCTAGCCTTCAGGTTTCTGCTTTGAGTTCCAGCCCTGACTCCCCTTTATGGCCGACTAGAAGTTGTAAGACGAAATAAACCCTTTCCTGCCCAAGTTGCTTCTGGTTAGTGTTTTGTCACAGCAACAGAAAAGAAAACTAATACAACCACGCAGTCAAAAGTCTCTTGCTGTGGAAACAGCGCATGAACTTTAATATACATCCTAGACAGCATCTTGGTGCCCGTTTCCAAATCGGTCAAGGAAATTCTGATGCAATTCCAACATACGCCACCAGAGGGCACTTAGCCATTTGATGGCCAAGAGTATTTTTACCGAAATTCTTGCTTTTTAATCTATTTTTTACGTATTTGATTTGATTTTTTTCTACACACAAAACATTTTAATTTCATTTTTTCTTCACACAAAACATTTTTACTTTACTGTAATTCAGCTAACACACGTTTGTGTGTCACTCAGCATAGACCAGTTTTCTGCACTGTGTAGTTTTTTTTTCTGTTTGAGCTGAGATCTATGTAGCCTAGGCGTGGGGGTGGGGGGAATCTCATGAGAGTACTGCTTCAGGCTCATGAGTGCTGGGGATGGCAGGCTTGCACAACCATGCCTAACTTTTATGTACTCATTTTTTAAAGAGAAAAACAAATCATGTTTTCTCCTGCGGATTTTGATATTACCTAAGCTAAAACGGCTTCCATATAATCAGCTTACATGTAAAATAAATCCAGCTAAGTCCAGGCACTCTCTTTAGGGTTGGAAGCCTGGAGGACCGACGTGGGCCAGTACTCAATGAGAGACTGGGTCACGTGACCGGAATGTAAGTTTGAAGTTGAACACAGATCTTCTGTGTGGGTGATGTATTTTTTTTTCCCTAGTCTAGGGAAACTATTGTGTTCTCCATGGAAGGAGAAAAACCTATGAATTAAGTGCATTCGCAGAAAGAGGTACTTTTAACTGCAGCCCCGCTGTTTGATCCGTCCTGACCGGGTGACCCACCGAAAGCAGGATGTGTGGGAACTCTATGCTTACAACATTCCAAACTCAAGGGGGAGAAATAAGAACATTTCATCATGGCAGACACTTTCAACTTTGGATTCAATAGTGCCTTTGCTTATTTAATGAAATCTGAGCGTTCTTGGGTGAAACACACTCTTTCTCTTGGGAAACTAAAAGATAATTTGATTTGCATTCCTATGTGTTAACGACAAATGTTTTGCACGAGGTGGGCTGCTCACATTAGGATAACAATTCTGTGACTAGGATTTTTGTATTAGGAAGCTTGAGAGGGTAGGACACACTGAGGTGGATTGTTTTATGTCACCTTGACACAGCGATAGTCATTCAAAAACAGGGAACCTCAATTGAGAAAATGCCTCTGGCAGACCTGTAAGGCATTTTCTGGGGGAGGGCCAGGCTGTTATGGGTGGAGCCATCCCTCAGCTGGTGATCCTGGGTTCTATAAAAAAAAGCAGGCTGACCCAGAGACCGGGGAGTCAAAGCAGGTTGTTGTAAACCCAATCCTGCCTCACATTCCTCTGCCTCTTCCTTTTTGCTTTCAACATGACAGATGCCGCTGCGTCCTTCGCCAAGGACTTCTTGGTCAGTGGAGTGGCCGCGACCATCTCCAAGATGGCGGTAGCGCCCATTGAGCGGGTCAAGCTGCTGCTGCAGGTGCAGCTTCCCAGCAGGCAAATCACGGCAGAAAAGCAATACACGGGCTTTATAGACCGCGTGGTTCGTTTCCCCAAGGAACAGGGAGTCCTGTCCTTCTGGTGTGGTAACCTGGCCAAGTCATCAGATACATCTCCACCCAGGCTCTCAATCTTACCTTCAAAGATAAATACAAGCAGATCTTTCTGGGTGGCGTGGGCAAGGGGCCCAGTTTTGGTGATACTTTGTAGGGAACCTGGCATCAGGTGATGCCGCTGGGGCCACATCCTTGTGCTTTGTGTACCCTGTTGCGGTAAAAATTAAAAACTATATGAAAAGTAGCTAGCCTTTTATCCCAAGCTAATGAGGGCAACCATAGGGCCACATGAGGTATCTGTATCTTAGCAGCTCCACGCAGCCTCTAAGTATTCACAGACATGGGTCTCTTTTGACCTAGGCGGTCCACTCCACCCGCCCTGGCTGCTTTTGTCCCAGGCGGTCCACAACTACCCCAGAATGTTTTCACTCACTTCCCTGTGGCTTGTTGTTGTTAAGCCTCCTCACCCCTCTCTTCTCTTCCCTTCCCTTCCCTTCCCTTCCCTTCCCTTCCCTTCCCTTCCCTTCCCTTCCCTTCCCTCCCCTCCCCTCCCCTCCCCTCCCCTCCCCTCCCCTCCCCTCCCCTCCCCTCCCCTCCCCTTCTCTCTCTCTCTCTCTCTCTCTCTCTCTCTCTCTCTCTCTCTCTCTCTCTCTCTCTCTCTCTCACACACACACACACACACAAACACACACATCTATTTCATGAGTACCACATGCCCTCACCTCTCGGGCAACAGAGCTGGAACTCCACGCTCCAGCTATATCTCAGCCATTGCTTTCACACACTGTCCTTTACAGCCAGGTAAAGTCGTGACTCAACAATCAGCAACGTATCAAACAGGTTTATATGTTAAATTCTCAATCCACAATCCCTCTACACAATAAGCTTACAACCAGTTAACAAAGATATAAACTGACCACCTAGATAAGATAAATTGACCCATAGAAACCCTTAGAAATAATCATAACAACCTTATCCATATGCTGGGAGAAATATCCATGTCTGCTTCCATGTTGCCTACTCCTGAATCACCTGCTTTCTCCTCTTTTTCTGCTTTTCCAAAATCTTTATTCCTGCCCACTCTCTACTGTCCAATCTTGTATCACCTTGACATCAACCTACATGCCTTCTTGATTTTTGCCTGTACTGGTCTAGCAGCTGATATGGGCAAAGCTGCAGTTGAAAGGCTTTGGTGACTGCCTGGTAAAGATCTACAAATCTGATTGGATTAAGGGCCTGTACCAAGGCTTTAATGTATCACTACAGGGCATCATCATCTACTGAGCTGCCAACCTTGGTATCCATGACAATGCAAAGGGATGCTCCCAGATCCCAAGAATACTCACATCTCCATCAGCTAGATGGCTTCACAGTCTGTCACTGCTGTTGCTGGCCTAACTTCTTACCCTTTTGACATGGTTCAATGTTGTATGGTGTTGCAGTCTGGGCACAGAGGAACTGGTATCATGTATACAAGGCACGTTTGACAGCAGGCAGAAGATCGCTGGCAATGAAGGAAGCAAGGCTTTTTTCAAGAGTCCATGGTCCAACTTTCTCAGAAGCATGGGTGGTGCCTTTGTGCTTGTCTTGTATGATGAGATCAAGGACAAAACATAATTTTGTCCTATATGTTCTGCCCAAGAACAGGCATGCCGTATAGTATACCATATTCTTGAACATTCTGGACAGATTCTCTGGGCTTGTCTGTTATCAACAGACCTACCAGTTGAAAAGTGTGAAACAGTAATATTCATCTGACCAGTATTTTCTTAAAGCCATTCTCATAATGACAATAATGATGGGACTCAATTATATTTTTTATTTCAGTCACTTCTGATAATAAAAAATTAAAAAAATATATCCAAATTCCACCCCCCCCCCCAAAAAAAAGCAGGCCAAGCAAGCCATAGGGAGCAAGCCAGTAAGCAGCATCCCTCCATGGCCTCTGCTTCAGCTCCTGCCTCCAGGTTCTAGCCCACTTTGGGTTCCTGTCCTGACTTCCTTCAGTGATGGTCTATGGATATGGTAGTATAAGGCAAATAAACCCTTTCCTTCCTAGTTTTCTTTGGTAAAGGTGTCTCATCATAACTATAGTAGCCCTAACATGAGACACACATGTTGATTTGAAAACGCTTTATCACCTCCCCATGAAAGTTAGTGATGGTGTTTACCCATGGCTTGTGCTCTTCTTTTAAGCTTGATGCTGAGGGGAGTTACTGGGTAAGTTATCTAAATAATAGGCTTGCTAGAGTTTTGGGTCTAGTGGTTATATAGCAAAATAGCCAGACAATCAAATCATCAAATCTAGCAGCAGATGGTTCCTTCCAGCAATACGTATCTCACACCCTACCCTACTGGTGAATGGATGTTGTTTAGGAAGGTGTGATTAGACGAAGAATAATCACTCCGGTCTCTTCTGAATGTGTCCACATGAGGTTTATACACACACATAAACACACTTATGTGTGTATACATATATGTTATATATATATATTCAAATTTACATTCCAGTCACACATGTATGTATACATATATATGTTGTATATGCATATATATTCAAATTTACATTCAAGTCCCCCTCTCTCTCTCTTTCTGTCTCTCTCTCTCTCTTTCTCTTTCACACACACACACACACACACACACACACTTCTTAACGAATGCTGACATGCTCAATGTATTAGAATGATCTGTTCCTTGGTATGTTACAGTTGCTGTGTGCTTCAACTTACAAATCAAGATTGCTGGAAGCTAGCCCACTCCAAAACTCAACAGGGCTATGAATATTGATCATTTTCGTGATCTGCAGTCATTTGTCAAGAGATCCTCAGCTGTCTAGATAGGACTGACTAGTGGGCATGTCAGTGGGGGACATTTTCTTCATTATTACTTGATATGAGTGCTGGTCCTACAGTGATAAGACAGTTCTATAGGAAACCTGAGCTGGTGAAGCAGCAGCCAAGCGGGATACCTCCTTGGTTTCTGCTTAAAACTCCTGCTTGAGTTCCTATTCTCTCAGTGATAAACTGTGACCTGAAAATCTAAGTCAAATAAAGCTTTTCCTCCAGTAAATTTCTTCTGGTCATGGTGTTTGCCACACTAATAGGAAGCAACCACAACACTGGGTTAGGGTGAACTGAACTCTGGTCTTCCGGGCTGGTACATAAAGCATAGCTACCCACTGAGTGATTTTGCTAAACCCAACTACCCATATGCTTAAGAAACAAAATCCCAAGTCTTAGAACCTTTAGAATCACAGCAGAATAACAGGTTAAATAAAATACCACAAGCACAACAAAAAGTGTCTAACACACAGCAATCCAAAGGACGTGCTAGAAGAGTTTTCTAAGGTGTACCAAGAGACCCTGCTCCCAGTTTTACTCCCATAATCCCCCAGATCTTTTTATAGGCAGAGAGTGTCCAGACCCTGTGGGGAGATCCTACTTGCCACCCTGGTCTAGTTACCATAGAGATGGTGTCTAAGTCTACCTTAGCCATCCCACTGAGGCATTGAGAGGCACAGCCACCTTGCTTCCCCAACCTAACTTAGCTCAGGTATCTGAGAATAAGAAGTGTGGAACAGAGGTTGGCTGGCAAGAGCACCACTAAAAGATGTGAGTGGAGACAGAGGGCCTGGATGTATTGCTGCACAGGTCTCGACCTAAGGAAGCCCTCTGCCCTCCAAAGCAAGGAATGCTGAGTAGGCCTTCACTCCGCCAGCAGTGCTTACTGGAAGCATCTTTGGGTGAGGTGCTTAAGGCATGCATGCTTCTATCTCGGGAATCATCTTTCCAAGGGGTAGCCAAAGTGCCTATTGACTTCTTTGGGGTTCCCATCGGCTCTGTATACAGCTAAAAGTTCACTACGATGGAGCCAGGCAACACTGGGGTCTTAGACTCCTCATTGTCTTACAAGAAGTACAGCTCCTACGTGCACCCAAGACAGGGTCTGTGCAGCCTAAGAGCAAGAAAAATGGAACCCAGAGAGTTATACCTTAAACCTCTGCCACAACCAAGACCACCTACCAATTGAATGTAATTTAGTTATTTCTTCTGAGATGAGAACGCATTTAAATTTGTCAAGCCACAGGGGCAAAATTCTATTCGTTACTATGGAAAGGCTGTAAAATAAAGAACGAAAAGATGGTCAAATGAGCCAAAAGCTTCTGGAATCAGCACACGGAGGCCAATGACTGGCAAAGACCCCAGAACTGGCACAGGCCTCTTTCTGCCCCAGAGTTTTGTATGAACAATGCTAACCCAGGGCAAAGATTTCTCTTTTCTTTTTGGGCTCAAAGTAGATTCTAATGCTGCAACCCTTTAATACACTTCCTCAAACTATAAAATTATTCAGTTGCTACTCCATAACTGCAGTTTTCTACTGTTATGAATCGTAATGTAAACATCTGGTAATCGAAATGTAAGCATCTGGTGTGCAGCATATCTGATATGCAATCCCCGTGAAAGGTCGACCAGCACCTTTACAGGTTAAGAACTGCCACCTTAGAAGTCCCTGGTGGGAGTCAATCTGAGTCTATAGACCTGAGAATCAGGTTGGAGTTCTATGGATAATGGGGGACAGGCAGACTGATTCTGGAGTCTTAAGACCAAGAACCAGGAACTCCTACGTGGAAGGCAGGAGAGAGCTCTATGCCAGCAAAGGGCAAACTGTCCTGTGCTCATCTTCTCTTTCCTTTCTGCTTTTGGTGGGTTGGACCATGCTCCTTGAATGGGTGGGTCTTCGTCTAATCTACTGGTTCCAGGGCCAGTGTCTCAGCATTCTCAGAGACACAGCTCCATGGACATCCCATAGCCCAGGCAAGTTGACACATGGTTTGCTATGACCAGGTCTGGATGTCTGAGCTGCAGGAATGGATGGGGCTGGCTACTGAGACAGTGGACAAGCACCTGCTCTCGGCTCTCCCAGGCAGTTCACCTGCCTCGTCTTTGATATGTTTTGGTTTATAGAAGGACCTCCCATCCCAAACAGTTATGCTGCTAACTGTCTTCACAAGTGCACACTGGTCCCCTGATTTCACTGTTTCCTAAGGACAATAGTCACAGTGGATGAGGACTCAGGTTATTCTACTTGGACTCCACCTTAATTGATACCCCCTGCAGTCACCTTCTTTGCAACATGCTCACACTTTGATAGTTGGACTTTACACAGACTTCTTCAGGGTTAGGGGAGACACAGGTCAGTACACCGCAGTAAGGCAAAACAATAGCAACAGAGAAACCACCAATTTACTTGGACCTCATTGAATGTCCTTCATTTTGACATTCGGACATTGGTAGACTTTCTTGAGATCTCAAAACACAGAGAGAGGAAGTCTCTGGGGGTTGTAGATGTGGGTGTGGGTAGGAATCCCACCCATGATGTAATGAATGGCCTAAGAGTATTGGCAACTTTTTTCCTTCCTGAGGTTTCTGCCCTGGCAGGCTGCTTGTGTCACCTGAAAGTGCACACCACAGAAAGTGCCCTTACTTTTGAGTGGCTTCCAGAATGAGATTAATAGGCAGAGATGGGCCAAGGGCTGGAGGTTATATTCCATGTCTACAGAAACACAAAGTCTCTCAGGATCCTGGGTTTTCTCAAAGGAAGGCTTAAAGAGGAAAGACACTCAACTCTCCTCTAGAAACACAGAACTGGATCTAAATAAAAGCAACACCATTAAGCTGAGGAAGGAGGTTCACAAATTTGAAGAGAGAAGCCTGGGTTAGACTGTGAGTTCTAGTGCACCCTGAATACAGAGTTAGACTGTCTCTAAAGAGGAAAAAAAAAAGACAGAAAGGATGTGACTGAGAGTGTGCAAGCAGGAATTTAAAGAACTTGCATTGTCTCTTTTCCTCCTTTTCTCTAACTGTAAGCCACAACGTCAAGCTTCCTTGAGTTGTTTCAGGGAGAAAAGTTCACAGTGGTTTGGCATTGTTTCAGCCTCCAGAGCCTTTACATGGGTATCTCTGCCCTGGCTCGCTTTCCCTGGGCCTGCACTGGCCATTGTGAGTGACCGGAAGACACACGTCCAGTGAGAGACAGGGAACAGCACATCCTCAGCACAGACCCCAGCAGTTAAGTCTTTCAAACAGGCTCGGCATGAGCACCTTGCAGGGAGACAGTCAGCCTTCCTCTGGCAAGAGCTGGACTGAGGAGCCCCGTGAGGTTAGAATGGCTTTAAGAGCGCTTTCTGGAGAGAATGGCATTAGCTGTTGAGAGGCTCGGAGGAGGCAGCTTCATTCATTATTGAGCACTTATTTCTCTGAGGCTCCGTGTGGGATCACAGAAAGACATTCCAGAGAGCGATGATCTAAGATACAGAGTAAATACCATAATCCACATAAAAACAAGGTAAATAGATCCAGGGGGTGCGGAAGGCAATGGCAGATTCGATAGTTCATGACAGAACTGGAAATACTGCGCGGTCTTCTGCAAATCTGGGTTTCAGTGTCTATGCAGTGGCGTCAAACCATCTCTGCAGCAACAGGCACATAGTTAGCATTAGCTAACTCATCAGGTCAGGGGCACGGGTTAGCACTTAAGCTCTGGGGAGCGTCATTTGTGCAGTTTGATGAACTTGTCCTTTGTGTCACAGACAGCACTGGGAACCTCAGTATAGCGGCTTCCAACTGTGCTGCTGCAAGCTTCCAGCCTCCGGAGCACAGAGTCTCAATCCTTCATTCATAACTTTGCTCCCCAACCAGGACTGGGGAGGAGTGAAAACATTTCTCTCAAAGCTCAGGCCTTCAGGCAAAACTATTTCTATCTTCCAGTGAGAGGCCGAAGCGACAAAGTACTGTTGTTAGGATTCTTCACACTGCGCTTTCTTGAACAATGGCATTTATACAGAGTCCGATGCAAGTCTAGGAGGCCACGTGTGTCCTTGTTTGGTTTTGGCCTTTGCCTATTGGACACAGGGCCACACTATCTAATCCACCTTGACTTTGCTGGCCTTGACTTTGCAATTCTCCTCCCCCAGCCCTCAGAATGCTAGCCTTATTTGTATGAGGCACCACATCCACCAAGTGTGTGTCTTTGAAGATCAGAAACATTCAACACAGTAACGGATGATGGTATGGATGTAGGAGCTGGGAAGACAGCAAGGTCACTACAGTGCTTGTCATTCAGGCCTGAGGACCGGAGTTTAATGACCAGTATTCATGTAAGAATACATGTGTGTGTCATGCTAGCACTGGGTAATGGGAGTTGGGACAGAGACAAAAGTGCTCCAGGAGCTTGCTGGCCAACCAATCTAGCTGAATTAAAGGGTTTTGGGTTCATAATATAAGGTAAAGAGAAAGTCTTTTGGCCTGCATGTATACCTACATACACATGTACAGACAAAAATAGGCACCCGGGAATGTAGTAGCAGAAGGTAGATGGTACGGAGCTTTTAATCCCGTTTAACATTCTCTAGGGAAAAACCAAAGAAGTTGAGTTAGCAAATGGAGGCTCTCCAGCCCTTCAGCCAAAGGGTGCGGTCCATAGCTGTTTGAACCCAACATGCTTGAGCAGAACATCTTAGTAAAGTGTGTGTGTGTGTGTGTGTGTGTGTGTGTGTGTGTGTGTGTGTGTGTTAGGATCCCCGCCCCATGGGCCTTCCCTAGTTAACTCTGACCTCCTGACCTTCTCAGAACTTCCCAGAAATATCTTTACCAGACGGGGATCAAGCATCCAGAGCACAGGGGACATTTCATTCTAGTCATGATACATACTCAAAGGGTATCGCCCATTTTTTGCACATTTGACACAAACTTTCAGGAACTATCAGAGGGATTGCAAGATGGGAATTCCCATCTACTGGTGGATCTTAGGCTCTAAGAGAAAAAAACAAAACAAAACAAAAAAAAAAACCAAAAGAAACAAAATGCTGTGGCCTGGGCTTCATATATACGCAGGGAGCCTCAGCCTTAGGTAGGGGCAGGTTGGGGACTCTTCCCATCCACATACTTCATCAGAAGTTAGGGTGAAAAGATGATTCTTTTCATAGTATTCATGGTAAAGTACTCACAGGCAGGATCGCCGAGTAGGTTCTGGAAGTCCAGAGGTTTGCTGTAATTTGCTTAGATTAGAGGGTCCCAAATGCCCCGCTGAGTGATAGTCCCAGCTCCTGACTGGTAGGGATGGGATATATTTTTTTACGCGTTTCTTTCTAGCTGTTGGTACTTGCTCTTCCAGTAACTGAAAGCAGGGGTCCAACTTCAGGAGGCCTCATTGCACCCTCACTTCCCCGCAAAGGCACCTCATCAGTGAGCTGACCTCTGGCTGCTAGCCTGGTCCTGGTGCTTGGACATTGAGGAGCGCTTCTGAACGGCAGGGGGCGCGAGCGTGCAAACTGGCTCTGCCTCCCGCGCCCGCGCTTAGTGCGCGCTCGCGCCCCGTCGACCCCGCGCGCAGTTCTCGGGGCTCAGGGCGGGGAGGCATAAAGGACGCTGCGCTGCGGGGCGGGCTGCACGCGGGAGGCTGACGGGGGCAGCAGCACCCGCGAGCCGGCACCGGGCGGGGCCATCGCAGCCGCGCGCAAAGAGGCCGAGCGGGAGCACGGACCGCGCGGGACCAGGTGGGTGACGCGCGCGTTCCCTTTGTGTCGGCATCGCCCGAGCGGGCCGCGCGGGACAAGGCTGTGCGGGGCCGGTTTTAGCCCCCTAACCCGTTTTGCAGGGTGGTGACCCGGGGGCTCCGGGGCGGCGATGAGGGCTCTGCTCTGGGAGTCCGCTGGGTGACGGCCGCCTCCTCCTGGTCGCTTGCACTTGGAGATCGCGCGCCACGGAGAAGTCTCCAGCCGCAGGCGCGGGGTGTGCTGGAGTGGCCCGGGTGTGCGACCGTCTGCAGGCCTTGGGTGGACTCCCGCCGTGACCTGGCCATGGGCAGAACGAGGGCGTGGGGAAGGTCGGGTCCGTTCTGGCCAGTAGCAGTCGCGAGTACCCCGCAGTGCTTAGCCGCGCCTCGCCCTGGGCATGTTCCTCTGCTGGCCTCTGTCTCCCTGTCCCTTGCGCCCCTCTTGCCCGAGGAAGTCCCCTCAGGACTCTCGAATCCCGTGCTCCGCTTTGCTCCCGGTCTTCTGCACCATCCGTGGAGCTCAGAGATTTAATCGCTCCTGCTAACTAACAGAAGGCTTTCCAGCCGCCGCCGTTGCGCGGGAATTGACGAATTCTTCACTCTAGGCGGGTCTCTGGTGGTCTTACCTAAAGTTTGCTCTAGTTCTTGTTTGGCATCCTTCTCAGAGAATGCTTTAAAGTATGCTTATTTTGAACAGTTATCTACAGCTTGCCTGGTGCAGGGTCAAAGGCCAAGTAACAAGGAGAGCTAGACCAGGTTGTGGGTACCCTTCCCAGGGTTCCCATGTGTTCCTGGCTCCTATTAAAACAGTTCAGTCTTGCTTAGGACAGTTGTAGGAAGGAAGGGCTTTCCAGGAGTGGTGTCTGGGAGACAGGTCCTTCCCAATGACCCTGACCAGGGTGGTAGTTTAGACTGCTAAGACATGTGTAGAAACACAATAGCTGATGGAAGGAAAGGTGGTCAGGACGCCCTAGGATGAGAGGGCAGAGACTGGAGTGGGGGTGGGGGACTTTCTAAAGGAGAGATGTAGAATCAGATGACCAGTGGGGCGTAGCCAGGGTGGTGGAGAAAGCACCAGCAAAGGAATGCGTAGTGTGAAGAACCATTCCCATGGGGTTGCCAGCTTCCAGAGAACCCGAGTTTTACTCCTTGTCAGTGGTACCAGGGGGCTGTGCTACTTTTCCCAGTGACTCCCACAGTTTGGCTTTTATCACATTTTAAAGACTGCTCCCGAAGTATGTCTAGAGGGGATTCTGAATTGCCGGCCGAGACTCTGGACTTGGCCTCTGTTGGGTGGGACTCCTGGGTGGTCTTGCCGGAGGATAAAAACCAGTAAGTACTTGGTGTTTCAGCGTGGCTGTAGCAGTGTTCAAGGGCCAGGTGCCTTCCGGTGGGGTTTCAGGTCAGATACTGCCCTTAGCCATATGTACTTATTTTATTTTCCAGGGTTCCATGTGACCCCTCCTGGGAAAATGGGTGTCAGTAACTCAGCTGGGCTAGGAGGGGAATGTTCTGGACCCAACACAATTTGAATTCCGGAGTTAACATTTTGATAGATACACTCTTCTTTAGTTTTTGCTAGTGAGATTTTGCAGGCTGTCTAGCTCAGGCTGGCCTGGAACTCCCAGTGGAGCGGAACAGGACCTTGAACTTCTCCAGTTTGCACCAGTGGAGTACTGGAGTGAATGGAATGGACCACTATAATCAGTTTATGCATAACCGAGGTTTGAACTTGGGGCCTGGCGAATGGGAATGCTAGGCAAATACTCTCCTAAGCCACATCTCCTGCACCCGGGGTTGATTTTTCAAGGTGTCCCAGTTCTCACACCGATGCCTCCCACCCCTGAATGACTGAAAGATAAGTTACTGAAAGCACACATGGGCAAAGCGGAAGTCCACAGGCCACGAATCAGTGGAAGCTCTGGACAGTTGCGTATGTGTACAAGCATCTTTCAGAACTCTGTTTGCAAGCGTGCAGTGTCTGTTTGCAGACTGTTCCTAGACTACGTGGCTTCTCCTGGGGCCCTAAGGTGGCTTGAGACTTGGAAAAGATACCACACGCGGTGTTGCCAGTGCTGGCCATGTTCAGAGCTGATGTGCTGTCCTGCTCGCAGCAGTAGGGCCCCAAGCCAGGAGCCACTTTGCCCGACCGAGAATGCTGTTTTTTCCATTGTGGTTCCTGACTTGGCCTTGTTGCCTTCCTTTTGTTCAGACATCCGGAGGCCTCTTTCTCTAGTGGCAGAGAGAGCTGTTGAAGCCAGTCCTGGGCCACCGAGAGTCGAGGACCGAGATGGGTTCTCAGTCCTCCTCTATGATCATAAAGGTACTGTAGCTGATGAGAAGCAACCAGGTGCCTTGGCCACATGGGGCTGTGGTGGATCTGTTCTGAGTATCTGTGACCCTTTCTCTCTTCTCTTCTTGGGATAGGTCAGGGATGTAAATGCTTTCCTGTGATCTTTAGCTCTTTGGGGGAACTGTTTATTTGACTTAGCAGTACTCCCTCCCAACCTGGGATGGTTTCCATATTGAGGCTGATGTAGAGGCTGTGAAGAGTGGGCTTGTCTGAGGAAGGTGGACTGTCATATTTCTCCTGGGTCTTTTGTGGAAGCTGTCCTTCATTCCTTCTAGATTGGAGAAGTTATTTGAGACTAGCCTCTTTTTTTTTTTTGTTTCTTTTGTTTTATGTTTCCCAATCGCTGATACACATGGATAGTTTTTCTTAATTAGCTGGAGAAATTAATTGAAGCCACTGTTCACACGTCTGCAGGGCATTTGTTCCCAGCCGTGCTCCCACCCAGCTGTCTGACCTTGGCAAGTATCTGCTTGTCTGGATGGCTTCAACTCCCTTGGGATAGCCCCGAAGCATTGGCCCAGTTTTTCTCAGGTCCAGGAGCACAGCTGCGGTGAGTCGGGAGTATTTCTAGAAGAATCGATACTCCAGAATGACCTACAGACGCAGCCATTTGTGTGGATGCTCACAGGGGAAAGGTGTGTTTTCCCTCTGAAGGGTGGCTGTTCTCCAAGGCTTCCATGGTGAGAAGTGAACTTTGGGGAGGCTCCTGCAGCTTTGAGGCTAACACTTTGCAGAGCTCCAAAAGCTAAAAGGGCCTCTTATCTATTCTGCAGAACTGTGGAAGGCTTGCTCCAGAGCAGAGGTTCTCAACCTGTGATGACCCTCTCTGGGGTAGAATGACTTTCACAGGGTAGCATATCAGAATACCAGATATTTACCTTGTAATTTATAACAGCGAAATTGCAGTTACAAAGAAAATGATTTTATGGCTGGGGTTCACCACAACATGAGGAACTCGATTAAAGGCTCTCAGCATTTGGAAGGTTGAGAACCACCACTCTGGAGTGTGGGTTGATAAGCTAGCTTCGGTGTCACAGGGAAGAGCCATCTTCCTGATGGCCTGAAGTCATGTGTGTCAGTCAGTTCATGTTTGATTGTGTGCTATGTGTCTGCTGCTGGTAGTGGAGCTGTTGGTCCTGTGTAGGTACGGAGCATCACGTGGATAAGATGCAGCTCTCAGACCCACAGGACAGGTGAATGGTCTACCCCTACCTGATGCGGGCAAGCGTAATCTGAGGTCTCACAGGGTACGCGTGGAAACTGGGCTTTGATCTTAGACGTCTACAGAAAACTAAGAGGGTGTGACCTTGGTCGACAGTGTAAAGAGTTAGATGACAAGCGCAGTCTGATGTTGAGGTGGGGTCTACTGTACAGGGTCGTGGGCCCCATGCTAGCAGAAACCAGCAGATGGCTAACCCGGGAGATTCGAAGACCAGTGTGCAATCAGGACTTGAAGTAGCCAAGAAACAACTCGGGCTGTATAGGAACATTGAAAAGACAGAGAGGCTCTCTGCTCACCCGGTTGAAATCGGCATGCTGGGGGGCTGTGACGCTGAACGCTGTCCAAACCAAGCTTCTTGTTTATCACACAGTGTTTTCATTTCTCGTACCTTCTGGAAGGTTCCTCGGTGGATTTTCAGTGCCACTTATTCCTTCCCAATTGGCCTATGGTGGAGGTCAGAGTTGAGGATAGGTTTATGAGAGCAAAGAAAGGGTGTGGTTGTCACACTCAAGAGGTAATACTCCTGAGTGGCCTGAGAAGGCTTCCGTGGGCTGCAGCAGCTCCTGTGGGTGTTGAGAACTTCTCAGCAAGCCTAATGTGGAAGGCTGCTTTGGGGGTATGGGCTTTGGGGGTCTTTCTTCTTGGGCCCACCCAGCTTTCCAACAGTGGTGGGTGCATTTTCTCTCTCTATGTTAAAACATCATGGCTGAGGGAATGTAAAGAAGAGAGTTAATTTAAGTTTATGGTCCCAGAGAGATAAGATTATTTGTGGTACACAGCAGCAAGTGGTAGACTTCATGGGCAGAGCAGGAAGTTAAGCTGCATCCTCAGCTGCAAGCAGGGAACAGAGAAAGCAAAATTGAAAATGTTAGGAAGCTTTAAATAACCAAAGCCACTTCTGGTGACAAGCTTCCTCCCACAGGGCCACCCCTAACAGCTCCACCAATGGGGGACCAATTGTTCAAATTCCTGAGCCCTTGGAGGACATTCTTATTCAAACCTCCAACTTGGGGCAACTGGGAAAGCTCTCAGAGTCTGGTATGAATGGGGCTGGCTAGTCAGCTGGGCTGTTGATCTGGGACCAAAGACTGTAAGCATTCCTTGCAACTTCGTGCTTCTGGGAGAACGTGTTAAGCTTTCAAAGCACTGGTTTTCATGTACTCTCTGGGTCAGGGTATGCTTGGTTCTGTGTGGTAGCACAACAGGAAATGGTCTGGAGGAAGGAATTGTGTGATACATCCAAATATGTTCCCGACCTCCTGCATGGATGAGAAGGTGACTCAGTTGCTTAGCCACTGTCCTGAGTAGCTCAGAAGTTCTGTACACATACATGCATGTATGCATGTATGTATGCATGCATCTCTCTTGCATGCACACACACACACATCCATCATGGATCCTGGGCTCCCTGCACCTTCACATAAAGGTGATTTCCTTTCTGGCGTCAACCACTGGATTTCTCTAGCCTTCCGTGGGCCCCATCACACCCTTCCCAGTGAATCTGCCCCTCATTCCATGAAAGAAGAAGCCTGCCTGATGTTAGGGGCAGCCACTATCCGAGAACCCTCACACAATTGTGGGTAGAGGAGGGGTTTCCTGTCACAGAAATAAATGTTCAGCACTTGGCATCTCTGGCCCCCTTTCTCACATTTCCACTCTTAACAGAAGCATAGGAAGCCAGCATCAGCACTAAGCTTTCATGCGATGTGATACTTTGTATCAGTCTCTGCTGTCCCTCTGTCCACTCACTCCTGCTCACACACGTCCAGCAGCTCCATGGCCTAGTGAGAAGCCCCTAGGACTCTTGGTGGAGCAGCCTGTCCTCCAAAGAGATCTCTCAGTAGCTGCTGACTTGGACCTTTTTGCTGCCATTTATGTCAAGACCAGACTCAGATGATCTGCCCACAAATGAACATCTTTTTTCTTATCTGGAGCACCGCTAATGTGTCCGTACTCTTCCGGACACGGGTATTTTGCAGAGAAAGAAATGGAGGTACACAGAGAAGAAAGAGGCAAGGCTACAAAGTTAAGGCTCAGGCCGAGGCCCTGGCTCTCCAGGCCCAGGCTTCCCTAGGCTTAGATCTCCCTAGACTTACACTGACTTAGGCTCAGCCCCCACCCTCCCATCTCCGCTAAGGTAGATTTTTCCCACTAGGCACTTCTGTAGCAACTTTCCCTCAGAACCCACAGTTGCATTTATCTAATCTATTTTGGTGATCTGTGTAACTTGCTTCCTCTGCTAACTACCAGCTCTACAAAGGCAGGAACTTACTCATTTGGGAACTCCTCCCCACCCACCCCACAGGTGCCTGCACTCTTTCTGCTCTTGCTCTCCCTGAATGAATTGCTATGTACTGATTGACAGCCCACGGGGTCTCCATGGACACATCATTAGGGGAGGAGAGCTTAACTGTCACTCTCTAGTGTGATCTCAGAACATCCCATGATGCTGGCCCTTTGGAAAGTTGGACTGAAGCCAAATTCACCTCTAAGCAGCACCAGTCACGTGTGGGCACTGGCTCTGCAGTGAGAGGGGTAGAATTCTGCCAGAAAACACAGCAGAAGCCCTGGGGTACCACGTTTGGTATAGCGAGTGTGAAGACAACTCCACGCTGACAAGGGCAAGGGTCTGGTGGACTAATGCCTGAGCTGCAGTCTGAGGCTTCATGAGGCAGGAGGCATAGTCTGCTTCTCGGGGAATACTTGAAGGTGCCCTAAAATGAGACAGACAGATTAGGGCCAAGAGCTAGGCTATGATCATCAGGCCTGCATGAGGCGGGACTCTGAGGAAAGGCTCGGTGGTCCTATATTAGGTGTGGTGACTGACTCAGTGGTCACATTTTTGCATTTGAGGGTGCCTTAGCAGATGAACCCCAGGAACAGCAGAGCATGGAAGTTCCTCACCCTTCTATATGGAAGTCCTTCTGATAAAAGACTGGAGTAATCTCTCCAAAGCGGGAGGCAGAACTGTTTCCAGGTGTGCTTGCCAGCCAAGACAGGAGAAGAGCTTGTGTTCTTCCTTCTGAGGGGAGAGAAGCAACAACTGAAGATAAGATTCTGCCTCAGGGTAAGAGCACTCTGTGACTCTTGAGGGTCCCATCCACACACCTCGTACACTCATAAGCATAGGGGCAGGTGTGACCTGTGCACTGGACATGTGCAAGTGTGATCTGAGATGCAGCTTCATTTTTCCGGACCATCCCCCATGGCTCTGCCATGCCTCTTGGTAGCCTGAACCTGAGGCTTTGACACACTAACACAGGGAAGGTAGAGCTTCAAGGAGATCATTAGATTTGGCAACCCAGGCCTGGGAATTTGTTGGCTTAAAGGTGTATACATCTTCGTGACCACATGGCCAGGGCTAGACACTTGGAAGTCCTCGTGTGGGTGGGTCAGAGATGCCTTGGTGTGCCTGGAGACCCTAATTCTTTCTTTGCTGCTTAGAGAGGCAACTGCAATATGCAGTGTGGTTGGTGAAGGGACCAGATGTGATAGGAAATGAATAAAACATTCCATCTGTTTGAGACCCAAGAACCTACCTTTTCAACAAGTCTCCAGTTTGTGCCCTTGCCTCTGGGCTCTCCTAGAGCTCTGTCCTCAAGGCCAGTACTTTGGTGCTCAGAGAGGAGAGAGGAATTCCCTGCAGCCCTAGTGTGAGAGCTGTTAGGAACCAACCGTGGGTGATAGGCTGGAATTCAGGCCTAAATGTTATGCTGGACTTTGTGGTCATCATCTCCTCTACCTCTGTGTCATTTCTATGTTCCCATAAAGAACAGTCACACTGGATAAAGTTCCACTCTATCTGACATCATCTTATCTTGCAGAGACTAACGATGTGACATTCACAAGTGCATTGTAGCATGTGTGCATGTGTGTATGTGCACATGTGTGTGTCTGTGCTGGCTTGTTTTAATTTCCTCTCAGTACAACTCAGAAGAAATCCCTTGGGAAGAGAGTCTCAGTTCAGAAATTACTTAGGTCAAATTGGCCTTTGTGCCTGTTTCTGGGGGGATTGTCTTAATTGTTAACTGAGGCAGGAAGACCCACCCTGGATGTGGGCAGTGCTATTTCATGAGCTGCATTCCAAAGTGTTTAAGAGTAATGGAAGTCAGCTGAGGAGCTAGTGAGCAGGCAGCATGGGTGACGCTGTTCCTCTCTGCTCTTAACTGTGGATGTGGTGTGACCAAGTGCAGCCGGAAGCTCCCTTGACTTCACTGCAGTAATGGACTGTAACCTGGAATTGTAAGCTGAAATAAACTCTTTCTCCCATATGCTACTTTAGGTCACGGTTCTTTATTACTGCACAGAATTGAAATTAGGAAAGTATTACATACACACACACACACACACACACACACACACACATACACACACAGAGAGAGAGAGAGAGAGAGAGAGAGAGAAAGAGAGAGAGAGAGAGAGAGAGAGAGAGAGAGAGAGAGAGAGAGAGAGAGAGAGAGACAGAGAGAGAGAACTTGCAACTGTTAGTGCTTGTATGCATTTGTAGACATTACCATGTGCTTTGGTAGCAGCAGAGTATCTGTTAACAAGGACTTGAGCCCACAGGTTTACTCAGCATTATGGGTAGGTGCTTGGAGGCTGATGCAGCTACTCTCATGTCTCTGAGAACCAGACTCTCCTCTTGGCTTCTCCATCCTTAGTCCTCAGGATACTGGCCTTTGTTTCTATACAGTTCCCTGGTCTTAGATGTCTGGCTTAGCTGTGGGCTTGTGTTTGCATTTTTAGTAGGTGTGTGTGCGAGTGGTTGTGTGTATTGATGAATATTTGTGTGTATGTGTGTTATTTGTATCTGTGTATGTATATGTGTTTGTATGTGTATACGTGTGTGTTGATGGATATTTGTGAGTATGAGTGTATCTGTATATGTGTATGTGAGTGTATGTGTCTCTCTGTGTTAATGTATATGTATGTCTTTGTCTGTATGTGTTGATGGATATGTGTCCATGGCATTTTCTCCCTTTTATTAGAAGAGACAAGTTTTCTGAAACCACTACAGTTGAATCTGGTATGCAGGAGTTAGGGCAGGAGCTAGACTGTGTAAACACACGGAGAGATGCAGAGATGTGAGAAACATGCAGGAGCTCCAGAAGCAAGGGTGACACAGATTCATGGTCACAACTAAGGGCTGTGTTTGCTGTTCTGGGCTTAAGTAAACAGCTGCTCCCCCTCTACCTGATATTCCTAGAAGAGCAGGAATCCACACGGGGCAAGGTCCAGGTGGATGTTCGCACAGCTTTGATACTCTTGATGTGGCGGGGGCCTCTGTGCCTTTGTCTGAAGCCCCAGGTGGGTTGCAGAGACTGTATAATGGCTGTCTGAGGCTTTCTCCAGTAGGCGCTTACTCGGTACTTAGAGCTGCATCTTTTCCCACCAAAGCCCTGAAAGTCCAAATGCAGTCTCGGCTATTCATATGTACTTGTTTTTTGTTATTCGCTTGTCAGAATCCCCTTGGTTCTGGGGATTCGAAGCGTTACCCACCATAGGGAGGGTAAGGAACCGAGAAGTGGGGCTGAAGGTCTGCTGAGGCCTTTGTATAACAGGTAGGGCATTTTACTCTGCGGTCTGCAGAGCATGAACTCCTAAATGATTGGAATTTCCTGCATTCCAATTTCCCTCTAGAAATCTGTTCAGCTGAACCCACAGAATCCCTTTTCTCCTGCTCCACAGCCTGTCCCTTGATGCTGGCTGTGGGGTGAGCCTACAGGTCCATGGATTTCACAGGCTGAATAAAGACTGGCCCCACCCTCATGCGGGCACTGTAGTATCCTGTGTCTGATGAGAATGCATCCTGAAGGACCTGGCTTCCTCATGCTTCTCAGGCAGTTGTGCAGTTCCTGCAAGCCAGTTGGCTGCAGAGAGTGACACTTATCTCTTAATGCTTTAATACTCTCTGGCCTTGCTCCTCGTTGGCTCCCAGCTCTGCTTCCTTGACTGTGCCCTTGTTTCCTCTCTGTCCTAGATGCTGGAAGCAGAGGAGCTCCAGCCAGGAGCAGCTCCACTGAACCCACTGATGCAGGCCGTGAGTGGGTCCTGTCTCGCTGGTGGATAAGGGCTGTGTTTCTAGGTGGCAGGATCCCCCCTTGTGTGGTTGTAAGCCATAAACACAGGCAGATGGAGGAGACGGGACAGCCCTGGAGCCTGTGTGCTGTGGGGCTTGGCAGCTGACTGCTCTGGCTCATCCTACTTGAGCTGTCTGGTGAACAGTGTAAAAACACAACGTGGAGCACAAGTAGGAATTTTTCTATGAGTCACATGTTGAGATAACTGTATTTTGGCTGTATTGGGTTAAATAGAGCACATTCGTAATAGGACTGGGGAGAAAGTTCATTGGTTAAAGTGCTTGCCACATAGGCATGCAGACCATAGTTGGGATCTCTAGCTCTGGAGTGAACGCCAGGTGGGTGTGGTAGTCTGCCTTTAATTCTATGTTGGAGGGCAGGCAAAGCCGGTGCCTCCAGAGCTGGCCTGCTAGATGGAGCTTGTTTGAGAGACCCTGCCT